>NW_007253826.1:663566-666729 GCF_000164805.1 Carlito syrichta | reverse complement strand
TAATTTTTTTTTTTTTTGAGTGGAGTCTCACTCTGTCGCCCAGACTTGAGTGCAGTGGCTGCTCCTGGCCACCGCAGCCTCGACCCGCTGGGCTCCGGCGATCCTTCCGCCTCAGCCTTCCGAGTAGCCAGAATTACAGACGCGCGCTACCACGCCCGGCTAATTTTTTAATTTTATTGTAGAGATAAGGTCTCTCCTGCCCAGGCGGGTCTCGAACCCGCGGGCTCAGGCAATCCACTCACCTCAGCCTTCCAAAGGCGCGGGATTACAGACTGAGCCACCAAGCCCGGCTGGTAATTTTATTCTTTACATTTTTACAGATGAGAAAATTGAGGCACAGAGAAATTTAGTAACCTTTTCAAGGTATCAAGAAAATCTTTTTATTTAAATGGCCAATGAGAAAGCAATTTGTAAAATTATAGAGATATTATATAAATGTGGAGATGCTTTATAAATGCAGAAATAATTTTTCCAAATAGAGGTATTTGTAAATGAGGAGGGAGGTGCTTTCTAAAGGCAGCAGTATTTGGCACATGTAGGAGTATTTTTAATTACACAGCCCCTGATTGGACTTATCCCTACACTCCTCAGTTAAGGAGCGGGTCTCAGTGGGTAGCACTCCAGGGCAAGGCCAAGTTACTCCTATTTAAAATTGCATTCCTACTTAAAAATCACAAAATGTTTCAGACTTGGAAGGGATAAGCTCTTACAGTCCAGCTCATATAACTCATCATCCCTATAGGAAACTGTTTTTTGCACTACCCAGAAGGACCAGACAGTTGGCAGGAAAAGGAAGCAGAAAGCCCCCTTCAGAGAAACTTTGGTTTGCAAAGAAAAACCCTGGAGGGTGCTTTGCCTGCCCCGCTCTCCCCTCCTCCCCACTTCACTCCCAACACCCCACCCCTTTCCCCCCAGATACACACATTTGGCCTTTTCATCAGCAGTCGGTCTGGGTTCATGGACATACTTCCTGCCTTCCCCACATCCCAGGACGTGGAGCCCTTCAGACAGAGCAGAGCCACATAGGCTAAGGCAAGGACAAGACTCCTCCTTTCCCCAACAGAAAGAGCCCTCCAGGAAGTGTCTGGGGAATGCCTATTCTCAACTGGACTGCCAAAAGGTTCTTTCTCTCTGCCTGGGGCAGTGCCTAAGTTTCCTGGTAGAGTCCTAGAAGAGCTTGATCCAGAGCTTGATTCGGGTCTGGTCCTCAGATCCTAACACCCCACTGTCCTGGCTCAGGCTGGTATCCAGAAGAAAGTGTGCAGAAGGCTAAGAAGCTTATCCGAGAGGCTAAGGGGGTATTCATCTTAGAACAGGACTGAAACAATCGATAGTTCACTAGGAACTGGGGTTAATTTGGGGACTTAAGATTGGATTTGGACTTAGATTTAAGTTTAAGATTTGGGCTAGAAGGTAGGGTTGGGTTGACTCAAAGGACTGGGGTTAAGTTTGGGTTCAGGACTTCTCTAGAAAAGAAGATTTAATGTTGGTCTAGCTAAGCCCGTCTCCAAAAACAGGGGATCTCTCATAGTTACCCCGGCCTCTGATTTTGAGTTTTATTTAAAGGCTGAGGCATGAGGATGAGGACTGGTTGTGGAAAAGGGCAGAGACTGGGGAGCTGTTTAGTTAAGACCTTGCTACTCAAAGAGCAGTCCACAGAACAACAGCACTGATGTCACCCAAGAGCTTGGTAAAAGTGTAAAATTTTGGTACCCACTCCACTGAATCAGAATCTGCATTTTAAATGAACACCCAAGTGTTCTATGTGCACTTAAAGTGCAAGAAGCCCTGGTGATGGGTTTCTTAGCAGGAAGACCTGAGGCAGGGGCAGGAGGCCACAAGACATCCAGCACCTCAGCCTGTTCCAGGGTTCTTGCCTAACACCCCCTCCCAGAGCTGGAGCCACAGCGACACCTACTGGCCATGGGTTCCCAGGTCACCCCCACCCCCACCCCCACTCCAGGACATCTGGACGTCTGGGTCCTATGGTCCAGCCCAGCCTGGCCTGAATCCTAAAGCTGGCATTCCTGAATTCTGAGGATCTGACTCCCACTGCTAGACTAGTGGAGCAGGTATAGGATGAGCCAGTGCAGAACAGGGCTGTGTACAGGCTGGGGCTCTGGAGTTTCAGTGTGGAGAAGACAGGACAAGTAAGCAGGTGCTTTCTCAGGCCTGCGATGCTCAGGTCACATCCCTGGCCCTGATGTTCTCTCCAGACTGAGCAGCACTGAGCACGTTTTTGTCTGCTCTCTTCACTTAAACCCTCAGCCGGATAGACAGGGTGTGGCTTTGCATTCCAACCAGTATCAAGCTGATGTTCTATGAGGAGGAAGGACCTGAACACATCCAAATGAATCTTCCTGGAAGTGGACTTTTAGGAAGGAAAACAATTAAAAGGCAATTCAGGAAAGAGAAGCAGGTAGGATATTTCTAGGGTAGTGGTTGCTGGAGACTTTTATGACAGAATTCTAAGTCAAAAGTAGAAACTGAGACCAAAAGACAGAGAAGTAGCAAGATAGGAAAGGAAGCCAACCCACTTCCAAGGCAAGACTCAGCTGACTCGTCCCAAGGGACCTGGTTCACCCAGAGCTACCAGAGAGGAAAGAAGGGTCTCTTGCTGGACAGCAGTGACCCCCCTCCCCCGTGATCATTCCCAAGTTCCAGTTACTGCCAGATCCTCTCTCTCTAATCTTCTCTCAACTATGAGAAGGGGTTTGCCTGAGAACTAAATGAATGTGATTGCCCACCAGTGTCTGCCATTAGTGGTGATTAGTTAAAACATCAGAGTCTAAACAGTCAATTGGTTCTAATAATTAATACTATGGCTCAGCTGTGACTGAGAGAGAAAAACAGAGGGAGAGAGAGAGAGAGGGAGGGAGAAGGGTAAGAGAGCTGGAGAAAGGAAAAAGAAAGGGAAACAGGATTGGCAAAAGAACCCTAGTTCTGTAGCTACCATTTCTTGGTCCATGTGCCAGATGTTGTGCTAGGGTGCATTTAGCTCCCAATTCTGTGCTTTTGCAGGACATTTCACATAAATTACACCACCAAGGGATCCCAAATACTCTAGTAGGTGAGAATAATTATCTCCTTTTTTTTTTTTGAGTTGGAGTCTCACTCTGTCGCCCAGACTGGAGTACAGTGGCCGCTCCCGGCCACCGCAGCC
>NW_007253826.1:661065-663546 GCF_000164805.1 Carlito syrichta | reverse complement strand
CCCATGGGCTCAGGCAATCCACTCACCTCAGCCTCCCAAAGGCGCAGGATTATAGGCTGAGCCACCGAGCCCGGCTATTTTATCTCCTTTTTATAGGTAAGAAGAAAGAGATATAGGAGAGCTAGTAAGATGCTCAGTGACAGTTTGGTGAATAAATGGATAAATAAATTAATGAAGTAGTCAGAACTGAAATTCAAACCCAGGTTAGCCTGGCTCCAAAAACTTTGGAGGATAAGAGGGTAGAGAAGGGGCGAGAATTTGAGGAGACAAAGAAAAAAGAGAGAGAAAACACACATACACCCTTCACACACACACATACCTTTCTCTCTCACATCTTTCACACACAAGAACCTCCCTCACCTCCTTCTCCTTTACACTGTGCCCTTCCCTCCCATCCACACCTCTTACATTCTCTTCATACACAACACATTTCTGTCACATACCCCTGCCCCTCCCTCACACACTCACTCTAGTGCACACATTCCATTTTGCACAAATGTCTCTCAAGGGGCTATACACACACACACACACACACACACACACACACACTTCTCTCTCTTCTTTCTTCCTCCCTCTCTCTCTCTCTCTCTGTCTCTCCCTCCATCTCTCATGCTTTTTTAAAATTTCTCTCCCCACACTTCTTGCTCTTTTTCATGTACTTTCTCTTACATACCACTTTCTCTTATATACACGCTCCTTTTCTCCTGGGCCCTCATCTGTCTTCTTCAGTGCTGTATCTCCAGTTCTCAGAAAGTCACAGGCCCATAGTACACACTCAGAGAGTGTTTGGGAAATGAAATAAACACACACCTCTCTACCTCCTTCACATACAACTCCCCACTGCCTCCCTTCTACACTCCACCACCCTCCCCCCCCCACACACACCTCTTTCTCTAGCACACAGGTGTACATTTTGGGCTGTATCCCAGACCCAGCCCCCTGTGCACCCCTGCTTTCTTGCCCCCTCCAGGAGTCAGTTCCAGAGACCTCCAGCTGTGCTCTCTCTAGCTAGGCTTGCTCATCTTTGAACTGTCACCAGGCCTGGAAGGCCGTATAGACTTCCCTGCCTGGCGATGGGGAGAGGTCCCAGGGACCTTAGTTCCCCCAAAGCAGGCTCAGCCACTCCCCAACCTCCCCAGGTCATGAGCAGCAGCAGGAGCTGCAAGCGAGCAGGATGGCTGTGTGTGCATTGCTATTAATCACCCCTCCTGGTCCGCTAACGAGGCTAATGCGGTAAGTGACAATAGCCCATCTTGGTTTCTGATTTAGGGGCTCAGGACGGAAGCTGGGCTCCTGGGAGTGAAGACGTGAATTCTCCACGACACTAAACCTTCAAATAAATCTCCTCCAGTCAGAGAAGCCCGGGGCACTAAATCCCACGCGCCGGTAATTGAAACCCTTAGAGCTTTCTTGGGTAGGGAAATTGCTGAGAGAGAGAGAGAGAAAGCATGAAGCTCGGGGGTTCTGGGTGGAGCTTGGGACAGCAGAGAGGCCCGCAGAGGACTCTGGAATGGGGGAGACTGCTGGGTACCCTCTAGGAGCACATGGCTGACTGACTGTCCTGGTGTGTATGTCTGTCAGTGTTTCCAGGCATGGGATTTTACTGTCTGGCTATGTTCACATGGTCACTGCCGACCCGTGTCCCACCAGATCTATAAACACTTGATATTTTGGGAAGGGGAGCAGTTAGGGTCCTTTTATCTTCTGAGAGCTTCTATGTGTTTGAAGCCCTGTGGACTCTGACTTTAACTGACCATGAAGCAAGGCTTCATTTAAGCAAAAAGTTTCCAACGTTGCTTTGATTGCCTTTCTCCCCCGTTCCCACCTGTCTCACCCCCACACTTTCCCACCCATCCGCCCTCACCTCACACTTTTTCTGGACATTCTCCTGTAGGCTCTTCAGGTCCTCCTCCCATTAACTTGGTCCCTGAATCATTCAATAGTTACTAGCATGCACTCTATGGCAGACCCTTTGCATAGAGTCCCAAGTGTTCCAGGATGAATCAGATAACACCCTGCTCTCAAGGAGCTCAGAATCTTTCAGGGGAGACAGATAAATAAATAATTGCAATATTATATGATGTGTGCAATAATAGAGGTATAGACATATCAGGAGCATAGCATGAAAAAGAGAATAATTAACTGCCAGGGAAGGCTTCAAAGAAGCATTGTCTGAGTGTGGTCTTAAGGAATAAATAGGAGTTACAGGTTGACCATGAGGAGATGGGTATCATGGTCATTGTTGGCAGTGAGAATACTTCATGAAGAGCTAGGTCTTGTCCAACCAGAGCACCCATTATTGTGGGAGGAGATAGAAGGCACAGAAGGACTTATGTGATAAGGAGTTAAGAATTCATGGGGTAGGCCGGGCTCGATGGCTCAGCCTGTAATCCCAGCACTTTGGGAGGCCAAGGCAAGTGTATTGCCTGAGCCCACGGGTTCGAGACCCACCCGGGCAACTTGGCGAGACCTCGTCTCTAC
>NW_007253826.1:644026-661044 GCF_000164805.1 Carlito syrichta | reverse complement strand
AAAATAAAATAAAATAAAATAAATCATGGGGTTGCTTTGGGAGCCAGGGAAGAGTCATAGTGGCTGAATGATAGAATCTAATTTGTGTGTTTTAGGAAAATCCTTCTACCTGTAGGGATGGAAATGAATTAGAGGGGAGAGAGCTACTATTAGGAGACGTGAGAGTAAAGGCTGAGGTAAGGATGCCTGTACTAGGGCAATGGAGAAAAGAAGACCATGCTGATGAGTACTTAAGAAGTCAAAAGAGCTAAGGTGTTGATTTCCTGGATGTAGGGGCCTGAGTAAAGAGTAAGAGTCAAAACTGTCGATTCAGCAAAGTCTGTGGATAGACCACTCACCCAAACAGAAAAAGCAGGAGGAGAGCATGTGTAGAGGAAGATAAGTCCTGACTCAGGCATCTTGAGTGGGAAGAGCCTGTGTGGCATCCAAGCAGGGAATCTTCCACACAGTGTGGTACACTGCTCAGATTGGAGGTGTGGACTGAGGGCATAAAACCACAGTAGAGATCACATAGAGTGTGCAGAGAGAGAGAAGCAAATGACATCAAGGGCAATAACTACCTTCAGAGGCAGTAGAGTGGTTAAGAGCATGCATGGGGCTCTGGTATGAAAGTCCAACACCACCACTTACCTCGTAACCACGGGCAAGTTAGAAACTTCTCTTTTCCTCTGTTACTTCATTTATAAAATGGAAATAAAATAGTATAGTGCTTGGCACAGAGTGTTTGATCAGTGCTATCACTTCCCTTCCTCCTCATCTCTACGATGCCTGCTCATCTGTCACATTGCAGCTTGTGCCTCTTCCTCAGGCAAGCCTGTCTGGATTTCTTGGATGAGGCAAATCTCCATATTATGAACTCCCATAGCACTATTGACGTCTTTTTTGCAAAATTGCAATCTTAAAAGTTTGTATATGTGTTTTATTGCATCTGGAATGTGACCTCCCTAAGGACCTAGATCTCGTTGTATCCCTACACCCTGGTATAGGGCTTTTTACATGGAAGACACGCAATAAATATTATAGAATAAATAAATAAATATAACTGGAGCATCCATTGTAATTGGTGAATGATGATCATCAAGGACCTGATTGAGAGCAGTTTCCATAGAATGGTGGGAATGAAACAGACTGCAATGAGTTAAGAAGTGGTTAGAAGAGAAAGAGTATGGACAGCAAGCAAGAGTCTTTGGAGCATCTTAGGTGAGAAGGGAAGAAGAAAAGGGAATTAGTCAAAGGGTGTCATATGAAAGAGAGATACATGTGGCTGATACTGCTGTCATGTGGAGGAGAAACTCAGGAACTTATAGGCTAATGGAGGGAAGCCCAAGGAAGGAAAGGAGAGGATGCAATAGAGAGGGGGAATCCAACAGTGTTGCCAGGGGACATAGGCAGGAATGGGATTCTAAGCCTAGAAGTGATTAAGCTAAAGCAGGAGGATGGTGCCTTTTCCACAGAAACTGCAGGAAGAAAGGAGATGAGTGTGGATCTGGAAGTTGATGAAATTCATGTTTTAAGGACTAAAATTCTGAGTGAAGGAAGAAGCAAGGCCACCTAGTTAAGAAGGGGATACACAAAATGGGGAGGGGGCTCAAGATGGTAAAATATTATTGAATTGTCTCTGTGGGAAAGGGGAGGCAGAACTGACCAACAGCACATAAAAGGACGGCTTAGTAGTGCTGAGATTGGAAACTGTGAATTTTTATTGGCACATATCTGCGTGGTTTTGTGATTTTCCCCAGCTGCACTTAGCCGCCTGCATGTCTGAGACAAAAAGGAGAATAGTTGGATTGTGCAGAAGGCAAAGGAAGTAAGACATTGAGTGTGTTGGCAAGAGGGTGTTGAAAGGATACACTGAGGGGTCCAGGCTAGCATCCATGAGTGGCTTGGGAGCTGGGAGAATAGTAGAGAGAAAAGCAAGTTTAATGAGTGCAAGGCCTTGAGAAGGCTTGGGGAGAGAAGGTTCTATCACAGAGCAGTTTAGGTTGTTGACAAGGTCCTCTAGGAGGAGGTAGAGTACAGGAAAAAATAACAGGATCTCAGGAGGTCAGGAAAGCCACAGGCTTGGGGGAGAGAGGTGAGTGTCAAAGTCCTCCACGAGTGTGGAGAATGGTAGATAACAGTGATGAGGTGGGATGCAGGATGGCACTTGATCTGAGAGTCCATAGGATGGAGGAGAAAGGACTGGAAGACACTGACCCCACCTCCTGGCCTGAGGAGCATGGGGTTTGGGAGAATAAACAGCCTGCCTGGAGAGGATGGTGAGGAAGTGGTGTCTCCAGGGGATATGCCAGGGTTCCAGGAAAGCAAAGAGAGGAAGTAAAGGGATTATCTAGAGATTGTGGACAGAGAGGAGTTTATCGGCACGGTACTCAGTCCCAGCAGTCATGATGGGAAGGCGGTAGAGAGATGAAAGTTGGAGCCACCTCTACCGCCTCCCTCTGTCCTCCACATCTCTCCCAGGAGTCTGTGTCTCTAGCCTTCTTCCTCCAGCTTGAAGTCTCTTCTCCTGTACTACTGGCTCCCTGTTCCACTTCACACGTATACTGCCCACCCCACTCATCCATCCACCTCTCCTCTTCCTACACCCCTCCTTAGTTCTCCCCTCCCCAGACCCTTCCCCTGCCCTGCCCCACCCCAGCCGGCCTGAGTGAGCAGGAACCCCTGCACCTTCATTTCTCAGGTCACTGCTTGGCTAATGGGCTATTAATTTGCTCAATCGTCCCCTGTGAGGCAAACTCAATTTCTGCCAGCCAGTCGTCCCTCCCTGTCGACAGCGTGATTGATTGGAGGAACAGCTGTCACCGCCCGGCTGCCTGCTCCCTGCCTCCTTCCCTCCGAGTCCACACCACCCCTCCTCCTCGGGCCGCCGCCTTGCGCCCACGGAGGCAGTGCACCCCTGCCACCTGCCCAAGGATCTGTCGCCAGCAATGAAAAATGACAGAAATATTTAAGGACAAATAAGGTTTCCCAACGCAATTGAAAATGATTACAGGCAGCTACAGATGGGGCCAATCTGATGCGCAGCAGCAAATCAAATCGAATTTCCTTATCGGCGTATTATTTTAGGCGTTATCTGGCACGTTGATGCAGTTATCAATTCAATTTCAGCCGCCGGTCCGCTGTTTACTGTCTCGCCTTTGCTGGGAAAAGGTAAACATGCTCAGCCCAGCAAATTAATTTCTGGCTGAAGCCAGAGGCTGCAAAGAACTGCTACACAGGACCCACGGCCTCCACCTTGGCCCTCAGCTATAGTGGGCCAGGCTGGCTGGGCCTGGGGCAGGCCAGAGCTTGCCCAGGGAGCAGAAGCCCCACTAGCTGCCGGCCCCAGCCTGGCCCCAGCCCCAAGCACGATTCAGAACTCCTGGGAGGCTGAGGTGACCGTTGTTGGCTCCGCTGCTGCTGCCAGGGAGAGGTGAAGGTCTCCCATTAATTCCCAGCTAAAAATGACAAATTCATCTTGGACGACAATTAAATGAAGTCAGTAATTGATGCTAATTGATCTCCAGATGCGAGGGCTCCCCTCAGCTTTAGCAGCACGTGGCTGTCTGCTCGCTCTCCCCACTCAGGCCCTTCTCTTCCTCTACCTCCCTCTGCTGCTCTCCTAGTCCTTGCTCTCTCCCTGGGGCTCTGGGACTCTTGATCTCACAGGTCGGAGGGAGGCAGCTGGCCTGGGATGAGCTAGTAAGAAGGGCCTGAGGCCAGGCAGCTGGCCCATTGCCCATCCAGCCCTGCAGGCACTTGTAATCAGTGCCCCACAGTCCACCCATCAGCCTAGAAAGCAGGTAACACTGCCCTTCTTGGCGGCTCAGGATTTATTGCCCACAGCTGTGGAGGTTCCCACTTCATTTTTATAAGCCCATAGTCAGAGCCAGCAGGGGGTAAAGCACACTTGAAGTTACTTTACTTTAAACAGTACAGTTAGAATTTTGGCTCCACAGCAAGGAAGGCACTGGGGGAGAGTGAGGTGTGTGGGCATGCTGGGGAGAATATACAGGTATACACCGTCTACATCTGAATATACGCATAGCTGCTCAGGTGTGTTTATCTGGATGGGTAAAAATGCCCACACCGTGTGAGCACTTGTGTGTGCCAATGCCAACCTGTATATGTGTGTGTCCAGACACTTGAGAGGATGTGTGTGCAGGTCTGTATGTGGATATTTTCCTGAATTGGGCCCTTTACTGCAGACTGTAAAGCCTAATCCCAGAGAACTCTGGGAGGCCCCACCTGCCCCACCCACCACTGGTCCGGCCCAGCACAGGGAGCTGTCTGGAAGTTATTAGCTAAAGGAGGAGGGGAACTGAGTAATAGCTCCACCAGAGAGTGGCTGTAGTTATGTTTAGAATAGCCAAGGTCAGGGGCATGGAATAGCTGTGGCCCCTGAAGAACCTTTGGTTGGTGCCCTTGGCTGGAGCAAAGGTTCATAGGGCCAAGAGTTTAGGTCCTATGACCAAGGCTCAGGAAGCTTGACTGTGCCTTGGCCTGCAGCCTTTGGCTCCAGTTCGAGCCCAAGTCTGAGCCTAAGCTTGTCCATGGGCTGACTTCACCTAGCTATCCTGCAGATGTTTGCCACTAGCCACCTAGGAGCCATGTCTGGTTCAATCTAGGTCCCCTCTTTTGCTAAAGACAGTAAATAGAGGCCAGGGCACCAGCTAGACTCTTGTACCTGGAACTTGCAGGAAGCCATGTGGAATGGGCAGGGCCCACCTGAGCTTCTGCAGGTAGAGTAGAGGGAGAAGGGAAGATGGCAAAGTCTTGTGGACATAAATGTGTCACGTCTGTGTATGTCTAACTGTTTTTGTGTCATGTGAGGAAGCTGATGCTGTGCGAGGGGGTCTGTACAAGTCTTATGGAAGGAAGAGAAGCAGGTGAAGAAAAGCATACAGAGCACTGACCAGACAAGGCCAGAGTCATGACGGGAATCAGAGAAAACTCCCATGGTGTCTCCCAGTGGATGACTGCGTCTTTGGGGATTTAGCAAGGTCAATAATCATGTATTCATTAATTACATGAATATGTATTGATTACTATTACTATGAGTATTTTCTCATTTCAGGCTATGCCCTCTGCTAGATGATGGGGTTATATAAGGAAACAAGTTATTTTTTGACCTCAATAAATTTACAATCTAAAGGGAGTGATAGACACATAAAGGTAATAACAACACTGTGACAAGTACTGTGTCAGAAGTAGCACAAGAGGCTATGGGAACACAGAGGAGGTAACTGATACAGTCCGGGGGAGTCAGGGAAGGCTACCCGGGAGAAAGAACCCTAGGTTGAATCCTAAAGGATGAGGAAGAACTAGCCAGCTTGTACAACTGGCCCCCTTTTGGGTTGTTTGGCAAGCCCAAAGCAGAGACAAATAGGCCTGTACAACTGGAACAGACCCTGGAACAACTGAAAATGTTATCTCTGCCACTTTGAGTACCAGCCACTACCCTGGGGTCTGGGCAAGAGAGTGCACAGTTGTTTTCAGGGCATCCCTGGGCACTGGAGAAAAGTATGGGCCACAGCTAAACACACCATCTCTCCCCCGTCCACCCCACCCCCACCTCCTCGACCAGGGATGCCTATTAATCCTGACAAATGATGACTTACGAACATGTAATGCAAACTGATTCATCATACATTCAAATCCGCCGCCCCGCCCCAGCGGGAGGCCCCAGCCAGACAAGTGTATTACACGGATAATGTATTTGACGTATTAATAAAACCAGCCGCATTGCTCTGGCGCGGAGACTGGGGAATGCCAATATACGATGACAGATCACATATTGATGAAATCCAGATGTTTGGAATCATAGTCTTGGGGCCTTGTTCATATTGACTGAAGGTAAAAAATGCCGTCTGTCAGCATGTTAACTCTTCCTGTCCCATGCTCAGCAGAGACGCCAATCATGGTCTTCTGGAAAGAGGGGAAGGCAGAAGGAAATGAGTGAGAAGAGAGAGTGGATGAGTAATTAGGTGGTTTGGATGGATGATGGGTGGATGAAGCAGAGGGTAGATGGTTGTACTACGGGTACAGTGAGTAGATGGGACACTTTTGACGCCTTATGTTCTTGACCTCTCAGCAGCATTTGACCCTATTGGTAACACTCCTCCACTTCCTTGAAACTCTTCCTTTCTTGGCTTCAGTAACATCACACTTTCCCTGTTTTCATCCTACCTCCTAGCTATTCCTTCTTAGTCCTTGATGACTTAAATTTCCTCTAATTGTTAATCAATTCTGTTCCAGACTCTTTTCAGTATATGCTCTCTCCCTAGGTGATCTCACCCACTCTGAACTTCATTCATTTACTTATTCATTCAAAAAATCTTTATTGATTATTTACCATATGCCAGACATTGTTCTAGGCACAGAGGGTACAGTGGCGAACTTCAGTTCTTTTTTTTTTGAGTCGTAGTCTCACTCTGTCCCCTAGACTGAGTGCAGTGGCCGCTCCTGGCCACCGCAGCCTCGACCTGCTGGGCTCCGGCGATCCTTCCACCTCAGCCTTCCAAGTAGCTGGAACTACAGGCGCACGCTACCACGCCCAGCTAATTTTTGATTTATTGTAGAGACGAAGGCTCACTAAGTTGCCCAGGCGGGTCTCGAACCTGCGGGCTCAGGCAATCCACGCACCTCAGCCTCCCAAAGTACAGGATTACAGGCTGAGCCACTGAGCCTGGCTGAACTTCAGTTCTTATCTATATGTCAGTGTCTCTCAGGACTATAATTCTAGCTCTGGATCAGCATTTTCACATGAGGTTCTAACAGTTTCTCCAACCAAGTATATCCAAGATAGAATTCATTTTCTTCCTTACCAAGTCTGCTGTTCTGCCCCCTGTTCTGTAAGTCAGTAAATGGTCTACCACCTAGAAATTGCTCAAACCAGAATCCTTGGAGTCATCCTTAATTCCTTTCCATCCTTTAACCCCATGTCTAACTCATCTGCTGCTGTTCATTTTCATCTTAATCGTGCTAGAGCGCGTCACCATCGTCTTTCACCTGAGTTAGTGAGATAACCTTCCGTACAGTCTTCCTGCATTTGTTCTTGCCCCTCCTTAGACCATTGGCTATTTTACAGTTAGAATGATCTTTTTTAAATGCAAGTCTGATGTGTCATTCCTCTGCTTAAAACCCTCTGATGGCTTCTCATTGTACACTTTTAAAAAGTAGCCAAAATAATTAATGTAGTTTAAAAGTCCTCCAGGATGTGGCCTCTCTTTCGTCATGGCTCAACATTCTGCCCCTTGCTCTCTCTGCTCCAGCCACACTGGACGTTCCTCAATTCCTCACTTAGGCTCTCTCTCCTTCTGTACCCCCAAACATGCTGTTTTCTGTCTAGAGCAATCATTGCCTCATAAGTTTCCACTCATCCTTCAGTCTTTGCTGAATGTCACTTCTTCATCTTCCAGACCAGATGATATACTCCCATAGTTCCGTCTACTTTTATTTTTCTAAGACACACTCTGGAGACAATTGCTTAATGTCTCTATCCATAGTTAGGTCCTAAGCTCCCTGAGGGCAGAGATTGTGTCTGTCATATTCTTGGTGGTCTGGCATCCATACTACAGCAGACATAGTGGGCATCTAGTAGACATCCGTGGAATAGTATTGAATTATTAGCTAGATGAGTGGACAGGTAGGTAGGTAGTTGGATATTGTTCAACTTTGGAGTCAGACAGGCCTAGATTTAAATCTATGCTCTGAACTTGATAGCTCTGTCACTGCAGTGTTCTAAGCCCCACTTTCCTCATAAGTGTGATAGAGATAATAATACCTATTTCATGAGACTGTTGTAAGGATTAAATGAAATAAAATATGTGAAGTATTAACCTGCAGCCTAACAATACTCGATAGGTCGTTACTATTGTTAATGGATAAATAGATGGATGAATGGACAGATGGATACATTGACATACAAACATAAATAAATATATGGGCATGAATGGATAAGAAGGAGGAACTGCACAGATACCAGAGGGACCTGGACCAGGATACCTATCGAGTAGCAAAAGATCTTGATTATAGCAGAGAAGGCCAGATACAGAGCCAGGCAAGGCTGGTATCAGGAGGGGACAGGTGTAGGTGCAAACAACAAACCCGTGCTAGTATCACTGAAGACAGTAATGCCTCCTCACTTGTACACAGCCCTGATTTCTTTATCTTTTCCTTTTTTTTTTTTTTTGAGTTGGAGTCTTACTCCGTCACCCAGGCTGGAGTACAGTGGCACACTCATAGTCACCCCAGCGTCGACCTGCTGGGCTCAGGCAATCCTTCCATCTCAGCCTTCCAAGTAGCCAGAACTATAGGCGCATGCAACCACGCCCGGCTAATTTTTTGATTTATTGTAGAGATGAAGTCTCGCAAAGCTGCCCAGGCTATTCTCGAACCTGTGGACTCAAGCAATTCCCTCACCTTGGCCTCCCAAAGTGCTAGGATTATAGGCTTGAGCCACCATGCCCAGCCCATAGTGCCTAACTTCATTGGATCTTCACAATAATCTTATCCCTATTTCACAAGGAAAAATGAAGTTCAGAAGTATTAAGTGATTTGCCCAAGGTCACACAGCTAGTAAGAGGCACTCCATTTAATGCTGCTTGAAGTGCTTTTCTGTGTCTTGGTCACTAGGAGATGAAAGCCCTTCCATTGTGGGAGTGGGGGCGGGACACATGTGTGTCCACACAAACACACATATATACCCACACACGTACCCTTAAAAGTCTCAGCCTGCATTGCCCTCTGTCATTAAAGTCATCCTCACCCTCATTTCTTTTTTTTTTTTTTTTGAGTTGGAGTCTTACTCTCCCACCCAGGCTGGAGTGCAGTGGCACGCTCACGGCCACTGCAGCCTCAACCTGTTGGGCTCAAGCAATCCTTCCACCTCAGCCTTCCAAGTAGCTGGGACCACAGGCGCATACCACCACACCCAGCTAACTTTATTTATTTATTTATTTATTTATTTATTTATTATAGAGACGAGGTTTCACCAAGTTGCCTGGGCTGGGCAAGTCGCTTCCACCTCCCAAAGTGCTGGGATTACAAACATGAGCCACTGCACCCAGCTTTCACCCTCATTTCAACCTTCCCCATCCCTAGTCGGACACCAGGCAGTCAAGTCATGCCTTTTGTGGTGTTTAGAGAAAAGATGATAGAAATGGGATTTGCTGCTTGGACAAGCAAAGAGGCAAGAATGGAACCCTCATGCAACAGAATCGGAACAAAAACAGGCCAAACCAGAGAGGCAACCATACGGTGGGGAGTTCCAAGGCTAGACATGGGCTAATGGTCAAGGAGAGGTGGGATTTCCCATGAATGAGACCCTCAGCCTCCAGTGCTGCACTCAGCTTCACTATGGAAGATGGCAGAGCAGAAGCACCCTGTGCCAGCCCTTGAGTTTCTTGTTCCCGGTGGTCAGCAATTCCCAACAGAGGGGGGCAGCAGAGGGCTGATCTAGGACCTCGGGTACCAGAGACCTGTTCCAAGGCTTGAGGGCTGCACTGGCTGCAGCCAGGCCCAGGCTAGGAAGAGGGTGCCTTGGCTTGACCACTCCTCTCCATTCAGCCGGCCTACCCTCTTCACAGCCTACAGTTACTCCTTGTTGCCTCCCTGTTGTCTAGAGGGGGAGGTACTCTAGCAGCTCAACAAGGAAAAGGGACCTCCTGGAGGTCATACAACTAGGGAATCTCCAGGCTAGGACCTGATGGTCTTGGTTCTTGGTCCCTGCCTCTGCAGTCACCTCTCTGCTCTTTGAGCTGGAGTTGCCCTGTGTAAGGCAGAGGGTAGGGTCAGGGCCCCTCCCCTCCCTGCTCTCCTCCTGCTTGAGGGGATACTTGCAGCAGGCAGAGAAGTGGAGGTGGCAGGCACTCTGCGCTGGAATGGTGGGGAGGGAGGTGCGGTAATGAATGTGGACGGGAGGCGGAATGAGCGATCCATCTTTGCATGGGAGGGGAGGGGGCTGCGGGCGTTCCCCCCACGCACTCACACACTCAATCAGGCGCTGTCAGACCTCCGGCCGCCTGGCATTTTGGTGAAGAATCTCTCAGCTAAAAATTGTTGTCAGTCCCATTTCCTCGTTATCAGTGCAAGGGCTGAGGCAGCGCCCGGGGATTAGCAGGAACGGCGAGCGCCCGCACCCGCCATCACTGCCGATAACACAGGGCCTCCCACCTCACCTCCCCCATTCATCATCTTTAGCACTGACAGCCCATCCCAGTCCCTGTCCCCATTCCCTCGTGCTTCCTGCATCTCCCCACTATGCTGCTCAGCCTGGCTCCTGACCTTCCTAAGGAGCTAGGCCTCCTGAAGAGGGGTAGGATTCAACCTAGGCCTGTGAGACTTAGACCCACCTGTGGCAAAAGGGCTTGGCCAGCTGTTGGGGGCGGGGCAGGGACGTCATGGGCAGGAGAAATGATACTCCAGGAGAAGATGCTTTCTGACAGCCTGCCACGGGTGGGCTCAGTCTGCCTACCTGGGATACTGTCAGTGGTATTGGAGAAGGGATTCCTACATCAAATGGGCAGCTGGACTAAGGATTTCCAGGGGCCTTGCCGGCCCAAGATGGACTCCCAGATTCTGGGAACTGTGGAGAGGAAGAGCCAGAGGATGCCTCCTCCCAAGCCTAGGAAGAGTAGGGGGTTGAGGGCTTCATTTCCACCCCAGCAAGACTACAGCCCCCTCCTCTTGGCCATCCCCAGCGGTTTTATGGCCCATTTTATGACCACTGTAATGGCCTAGGTCAAAAGCTTCAGGGAGCTGTATTCTGGGAATTATGCAAACGAGGAGCAGGCCCAGGGCCAGAGTATGGATTTTGTCATTAAACCTGGGCAGGCCATGTCGTTAGTGCAGTAAAACCCACGTCATGACCACAGGTCTCAATATAAAATTATAGGAAACACAGCGGGGGAGGGGATGCGGAGGGCCTGTGGCCATGCTGACACCTGCCACTCTCACCCCTGAGAAAATGGGGTGGGATGGAGGGCGTAGGCTGCAGGATCCCTCTGCTGATCTCTGTGCTATTCCTCAAGCTGGGAAACAGGAAGAGGGCCCATTGTCCTGATAGGGAAACTGAGGCCAAGCTCAGAAAAGTAGAATATTCTTCCGGCAGCAAAGCAGATGAACTGAGCAGGGGCATATGGGAATGCTGATGTCTGGTCCCCAGGCTTGGAAAGAGGATCCTGGACTCCAGGAAGCCCTAAGAGTCAGACTTGGTGTCCCAGGATAAAGGGGGCTGAACCCCTGATATTTCTACCTCAGTTCAGACTCCATGTCCTGGGTCTGCCTCTTTCTTTTCTTCACTCTCCTCTCTTTACCATTTCCTCCTTTATACCCGACATCCTGCCTCAACAATCTGTTCCAACAATCTTGTCAACTTCCCCCTCTTCATCCTCCATGCCTCCTGTTGAGTGTTACCTCCCCCACAGATCCTACCAACCCTCCTGGAGCCTTCCCACCTCCCTCCCTCACACACACAGTACCTGGTCATACCTCCCTCATAGTTTTTACCTGCACTGTCTGGAGTCACTGACTTTCTTTTTTGACTTTCCCACTAATCTGAGGTTTCCTTGAGGCCAAGAATGTGTTTTGTTTATCTTTGAGTTCCAGTTTAATACCTGACATCAAATAATTGTTAAATAATTATTGCTGAATAAATAAATAAATGGAGCAATGAGGCCAAAATTCAAACACTAGGGTCCATGTCCAGTTCTGAGCCTCAGTTTCCCAATCTGGAAAATAAAGAAAAAAATAGAAAAAAAAATGGCCCAGAAAATTTCTAGGATCTTATTCACCTCTGAGATGCTCTGGCTTAATGAAGTTAAGGGCAGAACGAGACTGGACTCTATCTCCTGCCTCCCAGACCAGGACCACATCTGCCTCTTTTACTCAGCTGTCCCCTGAGTATCTGAGGCACAGCCACCAAGACACATGATGAGTAGGACTTTTTCCCTTTCTCAAAGACCTAGTCACACAGCTTGGAGCCATTCCTACCCACCCTGGCACACACAAAGCCTCCCAGCTGCTGTCCCAGCCTGCTCTGTAAAGGTTGTCTGGCTTTTAGGATAATCGGCTTTTCGTTCCCACCTTTCGTCTTCTCCTTCCTCTTTTCCTCTTTCTTGCTTCATCATTGAGCATCTAGTCTATGCCAGGCCTGCTATAAAGTGTCTGTGAATATAAAGATCTATAAGAAATGACTCCTGCCCACAAGGAACTCACAACGTATTCATTAACTTACTCATTGGCCCCCGTACTCTTTCTGGTATAGTTCTAAGGTGAAACTTACATTTCACTTCTTTGAGTAAGCCTTCTCTTTTTCCACTTCATAAAACACATACCCAAAATGAATTGCTCCTTCCTTTGAGCCCTCAGATGACTCCATCTGGGTTTCCAGGGGAGTTGTAATCATCCTTAGTCTTGTGTTAAACGGAGGTGAGTTTTGTGTTTAGCCTGAACTGAAAACTCCCTCGGGTATAGGGGTCTAGATTAAGCATATAAAAATACAGGACAGCCAGGTAAATTTAAACTTTAGAAAAACAACAAATAAATTTTAGGTTATGTATATAGCCCATGTAATATTTAGGACATTCTTATACAAAAAAACTATTCATTGTTTATCTGAAACTCAAATTGAACTGGACATCCTATATTGAACTGGCAACCCTGCCCAGATGAACATCTTGCTCATCACTGGCATGGCCTTTATCTCTCTGAAATCTGATTTGTTAACTTCTCCAGACACCAGTAGGAAGAAGAAGAAGGGAGGAGATCTGGCTCAAGCCAAAGTCCTTTTTACAATTAGAGTATCCATGGATAGGCAGGGATGATTCTAGATTAAAAGAACTCCTCAGCCCCACACCTGTAAGCAGCAGCATGAGAGCTCTGGGTGGGGAGAGTGAAAAGGGAAGGGGTTTAAGGGGAATAAAATGCTCTGTTTACCATCAGGAACAGAGGTGGGAATAGAGCTCAGGCTCCCAGTCAGCCCCCAATGTACTCATATATTGGGGGTGCACAATTTGAACGTTATTTTGGAGGAAGAGAGACCAATGGGACTCATAAGAGGTCAATGAGGCTATCTAAGTGAGAGGTCTTGAGTCCTGATCAGGGAGAATATAGATTCTAAGAATATTGAAGAAGCAGAATAGATGGGACTTGGTGGTTAAGTGAATGTGGAAGGGGTGGTGTGGCAAGGGAAGCAACCTAGGTGAGGCTGAGGTCACTGGCTTGGGTGACCAGGTGAATGAAGGTTTGTTGAGTTTCAGTTTCTTATAGAACATGCAGACATTGAAGTCCGTTATTGTTAGACACAGGGGTCTGGAGAATACAGGAGGGATCTGGGATAGAGATGCATATTCTGCAGTCAACAGAACACAGGTAGGAATTGTGACTGTAAGAATGATCATCCAAATCAGCCGGGCGTGGTAGCGCATGACTGTAATTCCAGCTACTTGGAAGGCTGAGGCGGAAGGATCGCCGGAGCCCAGCAGGTCGAGGCTTCGGTGGCCGGGAGCGGCCACTGCACTCCAGTCTGGGCTCTGGGCGACAGAGTGAGACTCCAACTCAAAACAAAAAACAAAAAAATAATGAATGATCATCTGGCAAGCAAATGAGAAGAGCAGAAACTAAGGATAGAACCTTGGGGAAAGTGAAGAACTGGGAGAGAATGCTACCCTGGAAGTCACCTGGTCCTTTTCAGTCTGTCCGACCTGACTGTGAGGGCCTTGTTCAGAGTATACATCAGAGAATGCCTGTTGAATTACTGCAGAAATGAATCCCCTTTCCCTCTCTCTTTTCTTTCTTTTCTAGATCTGGGGAATGTGAAAGCAGTGAGGAAAGAAGGGGGGGGGACACTGAATATTCTGGGTGGTGGCATGACGAAACACCTGTGAAATGGAGGAATCAAGATTTAATTGTACAGAGCATTGACTGTGCCCCAGGAGATCTCTGAGAGGGGCAGCTGGCTGATCAGGCACCACTGGTGGCCACAGGCTTTGGAGCTGCCAAAGAGGCTTGATGTTCATGGGCTCCGAGACCTGCAGTTTCCCTCTTCTAGGCCAAGAGCCCAGGGGGGCAGCAGCAGACTTGGGTTGGAGGCCTGGGACACTGGGTATTCCTCTACAGTCTAGCCCAGCTTATGTATCTATCTGTTCTTCCATCACCAGGTAAGAAGAAAGCAGCAGCGTTGTTTGACAGCCAGGCCCCAATCTGCCCCATCTGCCAGGTCTTGCTGAGGCCCAGTGAGTTGCAGGAGCACATGGAGCAGGAATTGGAACAGCTGGCCCAACTGCCCTCAAGGTAAGCCACCTGCTGGGGAGCCTGCCTGCTGGAGGAGTCCACTCAGAGTTCTGGTCATCAGGTTCCACAAGTAGCCACCGGAGTCACACTCCTGCCTCTAGGGAGAAGATGAGACCCTGCTGCCATTCCCCACTCTCAATCCTCAGATCCTTCCACTGAACGGTGCTGCCTTTCTCTTCTTGCTCTATTTTTGGAGGTGGGAGGAGAGTGACTCCTCAGGCCCCAGCCTCAAAAGAGCATAAGAGGAGCTTAACAGGGGACAAGCCATCATCACAGCCCAGCACCACCATATTGAGCCTCCGAGCAGGAGAAAAGAAGCAGGTCCTAGGACTGGCAGCCCCTTCAGAAGGACAACCTGGTCCTACCATCCAGGGGAGTGAGCACTACCTTCTCTAAGACTCTCCATGTTTGAAAGGGGGAAATCTTGAGAATGTGCTCAGGTGTGTTCCCCACTGTCTCACCACAACTCACCCCCAGACTTCCTCCCTTGTCTATGCTGGAGAAGCCAGGTTATTGAAAGGAGCAGAGGAGATGACAAATTACCTAAAATCTTAGCAGTTTAAAGCAACCATTTCACTATGCTCATGGAATCTGTGGGGTCAGGAATTGAGATAGGGCACAGAAAGGATGGCTTGTGTCTGCTCCAGGATGTCTGGGCCTCACCTGAGAAGATTCAGTGGTTGGGAGTTGGGATCATCTGAAGGATCCTTTACTCACATGGTGATTGACGCTGTGTCAGCTGAGACCTCAGCTGGAGCTGAAACCAAAGCACCTACATGTGGCTTCCCCATGTGGCCTGGGCTTCCTCATAGCTTGGCCGCCTCAGGGTGTTTGGACTTCTTACATGGCAGCTTTGGGCTCTAAGAACAAATATTCCAGCCAACGAGATGGAAGCTGGATCACCTTTTATAACCTAGCCTCAAAGTCACCTAATGTCATTCCACTGTACTCTACTGTTCAAGGCAGTAATAGCCCACCCAGAATTCAAGGGGAGAGACCATACATCTCCCTTTTGATGGGAGGAATGGCAAGGTCATATTGTAGAAGGGTATGTGGGATGGGAGATACAGTTACAACCATCTTTGGAAAATACAATGTACCACAAGGGGATCAGCCCACCCCACTTCTCCCAGTCCCACCCCTTATTCGGTTCAAGTCATCAGACTTGACTGATCTTCCTTCTTTCTGCCTCCTCACCTAATCCCACATGCAAGGTGCAGGAGATCCAGCAGCAAATTAGAAAGGGTCCTTGCCCTTGGTAGTTCACAGCATAAGATTAAGGAGAGCCATGCTATACAAACTCTAAAGGATGGAAACTACTATATGGGAAAAACTGGAGTCGGGGAGTGTCAAGAAGACACCAAACCCAGCACAAAGCAGAGAAGGCTTCCTTAGGGAGGTGAGCCTGAGCTGAATTTTGAAGGAAGAAGTATTTCGTCATCTACTGCTGTATTACAAATTACCCTAAAACCTAGTGACTTAAAACAACAAACATGTATTATCTCAGTTTCTGTGGGTCATTAATTCAAGAACAGCTTAGCTGGGTGGTTGTGGGTAGTTGTGGCTACTGGCTGGAAGTCTCTCATCAGACTGTAGTGAAGATGTCAATGAAGGCTACAGTCATCTGAAGGTGTTCCTGGGACTGCAGGATCTATTTCTAAGGTGGCTCGCTCACATAGCTGTTGGCAGGAGGCCTCAGTTCCTTCATATGTGAGTCTCTCCATAGGGCAACTTGAGTTTCCCTAGGACCTGGCAGCTGACTTCCCGCAGAGCATGTGATCCATGAGGGGAATAAGGAGGAAGCTTTGTATGATCTAGTCTAGGAAGTCACACACTATTGCTTCTGCTATATTCTATTCTTTTCATTAGAATCAAGTTGCCAAGTCCAGCCCATGCTCGGGGAGGAGAATTAAGCTCTATACCCTCTACCTCTTAAAGGGAAGAGTATCAAAGAATTTGTGGACACAGAAGACTATACTAATGATAATGATAATGGTCCTTGTAGAACACTCACTATGTGCCAAGTTCCTTACATTGCATTAATTTATTTAATTCTCACAACAACGCTCTGAGGTAGGTGATGATTATTACCTCTACTTCACAGATGAAGAAATTGAGGTGCAGAGGGGTTAAAACGACTTGTCTAAGGTTGCACAGCTAGTAAATGGTGAAGATAGGCTTCAAACCCAACCGGTCTGACTCCAGTGCCCATGCTCTTAACCACCTCCCATCCCCACCTCCCACAGACACACCTAGGCCTGTCCTGCCAGACACAAGAAGTGAAAAGAAAAAAATCCTCCTGCTGCTGAGTTCCATACTTTGGCTGTCCAGGAGACATTCTGTGTAATTTGCTCCCAGTGGATGGGAAAATAGAGGCAACAGATGCACAACTTTATAAAAGCAGTGTGCCCCTAAGGGTCTGGAGAATGGGGACCCCGACTTCTCTTTCTGCTTCCTCAGTGGGGGCCACACTACAGTGGGAAACCCTAAGTCCCCGGGACTCCACACCTGCACCGCCCGGGCCATCCGCTCCTGACAGCAGCCTTCCTCGTTCCACACCCCCACTCGAGACCCTGTACAAGCCTTCATCTCCCATATCCTCTCAGAGCACCCCTACTTCCACACCCTAACCCCCATGTCCATTTCCCCGCCCAGAGCTCCATGGCCCTCACGGCCATGTCTTGCGTCCCCTGAATCTGTGCCCCTCACGTCCCGGCCAGACCCAGCACCCCCTACATCCATGC
>NW_007253826.1:628926-643958 GCF_000164805.1 Carlito syrichta | reverse complement strand
CGGGTGTCAGACAGCCGGACAGCGGGATCTGCACAGCAAGTGAAATTCCCGTCGGATCGATAAAGCCGAAGCGCTGGCGGCGACGGGTCGATGGTTTTATCTGTCTCGGCCCCGCCGCGCCCGGCGCGCTGACAGTCGGACCGGCCGGCAAAGGCGTTCAAGGGCAGCCGCGCCCGCCGCCCCCTCCTCTCGCCTCTCCCGCCCTCCCTTCCCTGCGGCCGCTGTGCCCACCGGACTGCGGGCTGGACCGGTCCGCCGCCGCCCTCGTGATTTATCTGGATTTTTAATTGGAAAAAATTTGCGAATTAATTGATTTCAGGAACTTGCCAATTAACATTGTAATTGGGTGCGTGATAAATTCCCAAGGAGCGTGTCAGCTCCCTCCGGGCGGATGGCCGACCGCGGCGGTAGTGCGGGGAGGGCCCCAGCCTGGGCTGCCCTTGCCCCGCCCCTGCCCGCTCGGGAAGGCAGGAAAGCAGAGGAGGTTAGGAAAAGAGGAGACACTGGAGCTCCTGAGACCCGCCCTCTCTCAGCCCCTCCACCAGCTCGCCTAGCAGAGAGGAGGGATCTTAGAGCAGCCATTTCACAGATGGGGAAACTGAGGCCTGCAGAAGGGCAGAAACTGTATGTGCATCAGTCAGAGAGTTCTGGCAGAGCCCAAATAAGGGCATTCCCCAACCATGGCATGCGAAGAAGCTTCCTCCCCAGCTCTCCAACTCTCCCCTTGCCCTTCTGCCCCATACTCCCTTCTCATCTACTCCTCCTTCCCTTTTGTCCCTGCAGGCTCCTCCCTTCTTCTCTTCAACTGTCCCCTTCCCTTTCCCTGCCTTTGCCTTTCTTGTCTCCTTTGCCTGCCCAGCCCTTACTCAGCCTACCCAGCTCCCGAGTCTGTGGATGCTGCTGCCAGGATGCCCTCCATCAACGGTACACATCCCTCCCTCCATGTAGTTGCTGCCTAAGGAGCTCTTCCTGGTGGGCCTGGCATTCTTCCTTCTGCCTCCCTCTGCCCAACAGCATAGAACAAGCCCCCAGGGAGCAGGCTGCTATTTCAGATACACCCAAGGGCTCACAGAGAGAAGCAGGGACCTTCTAGCTCCAAAGCTAGGGCTGGCTGGTTTTCCGACACGGACACAAACATATACAGGACACATAGGTGCACAGAAACACACACGCCATTCCAACACAGAGATGTGCTTGGAGACACTCCCTGAAAGAACTACATTCCCACCGGGCTCGGTGGCTCAGCCTGTAATCTCACGCCTTTGGGAGGCTGAGGTGAGTGGATTGCCTGAGCCTGCGGGTTCGAGACCTGCCTGGGCAGCGAGACCTCATCTCTACAATAAATCAAAAATAAATCAGCCGGGCGTGGTAGCGCATGCCTGTAATTCCGGCTACTCGGAAGGCTGAGGCGGAAGAATCGCCAGAGCCCAGCAGTTGGAGGCTGCGGTGGCCGGGAGCGGCCACTGCACTCTAGTCTGGGCGACAGAGTGAGACTCCAACACACACACACAAAAAAGAACTACCTTCCCATGGATGTCATTCCCACAGGTAAGTGAGCACACAGACACTTACAGGAAGAGCAGTTAGAACTTCTGCTGGCAAAGCCCTTATACTGTTCAAAGCACTTTTTCATTTGAGACCAGAGGCTGTGCCCACACACCCTCCCTCACCGCATCCTTTATCTTTCCCCTTCTCAGTCCTGCACAGGTGCTCCCCTAAACCCCAGGACTTGGGCAGGTAGAACAAAGAGGGCAAAATTAGAAGACAGATTGTGGAGGGCCTTCAATGCTGGAGGATGTCCCAGATGGGGTAGGGTAAGCAGAACATCTATGAGCTAGGAGGAAGCTTGATTAGAGAGAAAATTAGTGGGAGGAAATGTCTGCAGAGGCCAGGGTGGAGTATGAGTTGGGAGTAGAAGCAGGGAGGCAAATGAGGAGGTTGGCGGGGTTCAGCATAAAGCTGGTGAGACTGACCCAGGACAGCAATGGTGGCAGTGAGGATGCAGAAGAGGGAATGAAGAGAGAACAGGTGAAAGAAAAAGCAGGGGACTTCACTGGTGTGTTTACTCGGAGGAAGCTTTCTGATTGGATGTTTGAGTCACTGGGAGTGGTGGTGGCAGTGGTGACAGTGGCAGTGATGGTGGTGGTGGTGGCAGATAAGCGCATCTGAGGGAAGGAGGGAACTACAGGCAGGGCTCTGGGTAAATTAAGCTGAAGATGGGACACTGATGGGGTAGGGACTAGATGCGTGCAGGAGCATAGACAGGGGCTGGAGATTGAATGTGGGGCAGCTGGCCGCCAGACTTCCCTGGGAACCTCATGTAGGAGTTTCCACCCAGAGAGATGAAGATGACTTGGGCATGGAATGACTGCCCAAAGCTAAAAGTTGGGCTTGGCTTGGTGGGACCTGAGCTCAGAAATCTCTGAAAGGCTTCTAGAGCCACTGTGAGATCCGACCTCCGGGCTGGGAAGGAAGCTCTCAGGGCAGTGCTTTAAAAAGGCTGAAAGAAGCCAGAGGGAGGCTGGGTGGCTCTAGAGGAGAGGCGGGGTGTGGAGATGGCAGTGCCCCCACCCCCACTTAAGCCTTATTTAAGGCCGGCCTCGGTGTTTGGTTGGGTAATGAACTAGATAAACAATTCCCCAAATAGATTAAAACGAAGTGTAACTTACAAAGGCGGCTGGTGATGATGGTTTATTCCCGGGCAGCGCACCATTTCTTTATTTCCAAGGATAATTCAGTGTAAATCACCTTAATTAAAAGTGTCAGCCCAGCCCATGAATATTGTACTTAGGAACGCGTTTCCTGGGTTCCAGTTATAATTTAAAACCCATGGATCACTAGGCAGCGAGTGACTGAGCAAGGGAGGAAATCGTTGGGGGCGTGCTGTGGAAACAGGGAGGGACGGAAGGCAGAGCTGATGGGCTGGGTTGGAGCCAGGCTGCTTACAGCTGCGGGGCTCAGTCCTCTCTTCTCATAGGCAGGCCCTTCAGCAGACTCCTCAGTCTCTGGGGAACCAAGCCCACTGGGAGGTGATCTGGAGGACACACTCAAAGAGAGGGAAGGTGTCTGAGATAGTATCCATCCAATGCAAGAGACAGGGAAGCACATTGCTGGGAAGAGACCCAGAGGAGTGGATCTAAAAGTGAGAGGCTGCACATTCTGACCCTGAGTGTCCCCATTTCTGTTCACCAGCAGAGTAACCTGAAGCTCAAGTCAGCAGGACCCTCCCCAAAGTCACATAGCAAGCCGAGAAGAAAAAGAACCAAGTTCTGCTCTCTATCCTAAGCCCTGAGTATCTTTAAGGAGGCACTGTGGGCAATTAAACCAGCACTGTGGACTTGACTAGACACCAACTCAAATTCCAAGCCCTCCACAAACTATGTGAACACAGAGGTGTTATTTGACCTAGTAGTCAACTTTGTAAAGATTTTGTGAAATAACACATATTAGAGCCTGTGCCTGTCACATATAGTGGGCATACAATCATTGTTCATTCCTTCCTTTCTTCTCCACTCTCATCTGATCCAACTGGGGATAATGCTCATATCCCAGTCCAGGGCAGAGCGGGACGAGCACAGTGTTACACAGTAGATGCCTCAATTCTGTACCTGTAGGTAAGAATGGTGATGTATTTGTTCACTAAGTGAATGAAGGAGTGAAGGAATGATAAAAGTCATGAACTCACAAACTAGTTGCTCCTCAAGAGCAGCTTCATGGCCACAGTGCATAGATCAGGGCTGGCCACTGACCATTTATGAACAACATGTAATTGAATGGTACCTGTTCTGGCTGGCCTTCCTAGTCTGTGATTCCCCTCACCCCTTGCTCCCCCCGTGTGACTGGACTAGCTGACAACTGTTTTTATACTCAGACCTTGGCCTCACCCTGCTGCTGAACCTGGTGGCCTCTGCACTGTGATGCATGTTTGTGTGTGTGTGCACGTGTCTACATTTGTGGGTGCATGTGTGTCTGGGTGTGTGTTGGCACATACAGGTGTCTCTATGCATGTGTGTATGTGGACTTGTGTGCATGAACAACTCTCACCTAGTCTGTGTGGCTGTTGTGAATTTGTCTTTATGGACATGTCTCTGGGAATATGACTCTGTGGCCCTGTGCATCTGTATGCATGTCTGAGTCTCCGGGTAGGACTGCATATATCTGTGTTCCTGTTGGCAAAATTAGAGTCTGTGGATACGTGTGTATCTGCCTTTATACCAGGGCTTCCCAACCTTGGCACTGTTGACACTGTTGGGTCAGATAATTATTTATTGTGAGGGGCTGCTCGGTACACTGAAAGATGTTTAACATCCTCTACCTACCAAATGCCAGTAGCAAATTGCCTTCCCGCCACTCATGTTTTTACAATAAAAAATGTCTCCAGACATGGCAAATGTCCCCTGGGCAAGCAACACTCCCCTCTCCCCCGCCCCCCATTAAGAGCCACTTCTTATCCTAATCTGCCTATACTTTTGCTTGACTATCAGGTGAGTCTATCTCTGGCCCTGTGGGTGCCAGAGCACATCTATGGTTGTTCCCTATGTCTACGCTCAATAAGTGCATATGCACCCCATGTACTCTGCTGTAGACATACACGAGCATGTCTCTTGTGCTTTCTGGGTCTGTGGGTGCATTCTACATGTGTACCTTCTATGTGTGTCTGTGCAAGAACCCTGTGTGAATGGACTGTGTCTGCCTCTGTGCATGTGTCAGCCAGCACCTCTGTGTGCATGTATTTGTGTGTGTGTGTGCACGTGCGTGAATGTGTGAGCACAGATGTGGCGAGTGTAGTGGGGGCAGCAGGCAGGGAGGGACAAGAACAGGGATATTAATGTTTCTGAAGTGGATCTGATTTGATACGTCTTGTTCCATTGTCAGCATCTGTTTAGCAGGGATTTGTAATACTTTGTGGCTCTGGATCACTCATGCTTAGCGCGGGATGTGGCCTTGCATACCAATTTTGTTATTAAACACAGTCCTCGCCTCCCCCACAGCCCATCCATCACCTCCCGCCCCAGCCCCCCCGCCTGCTCTGAGCTGCCCACCATATTTCAGGGCCCAGCTCCCGCTCGCCTGCCGCGCCCGTTGCCGGAGGGCCTGGGGCTGACAAATTGAATCAGGGGGAGATCATTCCTGGCCTAACACAGTTTGCAGCATGTTGGAGGGAGAATTGACAAGAGCCATGTCAGTTCCATCACCCCTATCCCATAGGAGCTAAGAGCAGCTGGGAACAGGGGGTGTAGAGAAGGGGCCCTCCAGGACAGGCAGAAATCTTCAGGACTAATACCAGGAGTCAGGTAAAACCCCTTTCCTCAGATCCACTGGAGAGTCTACCATGCCCAGTGTCTGTGTCCTATTGGCCTCTGATAGAGGCTAAGCTAGGCTGCGCCACTGGGGTTGAAAGGACTGGGTGGAGCTTGGCTGAGCTGGGCTGGGCTAGGCTGGCTATGCCTTCTCTCTCATTCAGGTCTTCTTGCTACTCTACCCTTGCGTGCCCTGGGCAGCAGGTAGAATGGTCACCCTGTTCTTTTCTTTCTTGGCAGCAAGAATTCCCTTCTGAAGGATACCATGGCTCCAGGCACCCCCAAGGTAGGTGGCCAATTGTGTGTTTTCCTCCTGTCCATCCTAACTTAGGCCTACCCAGAACTGATTCCTTCTGAGGAAAAAGAGTTCTTGACCTGGATCCCCAACCGTCTCCAGGGCTTGAAGGTCAGCCTGAGGCCTAGGGAGGCAGTGTGTGTGTGTGTGTGTGTGTGTGTGTGTGTGTGTGTGTGTGTGTGTGGTGTCTGGGTGTGAGTGAGGATACGCTCATCTGACTTCTTTGTCTTCCAGACAGGAGAGAGGTCAGTCAAAAATGGCCTGGGGGATGTGGGTGACCCAGACACTAAGGCTGGAAAGACTCAGAGGAGGAACGTGAGGTGAAGAAAAATAAAGAACTGTGGTCAGTCAGGCATGGTGGCTCACACCTATAATCAAAGCACTGTGGGAGGCAAAAGTAAGAAGATTGTTGTTCAAGACCAACCTCAGCAACTTGGCGAGACCTGTTTCAACAATAAATCAGAAAAAATTAGCAGGCATGGTGACGTGTGCCTGTAGTTCCTCAGCTACTTGGAAGGCTGAGGTGGAAGGATCGCCTGAGCCCAGCAGGTCGAGGTTGCATTAACTGAGATGGTGCCACTGTACTCCAGCCTGGGCAACACAATGAAACTCCAAATCGGAAAAAAAAAAAAGGAACTGTGGTCAAGATAGACAGTACAAGGCCTTACAAACCAGACCATGGTGTGTGTGTGTGTGTGTGTGTGTGTGTGTGTGTGTGTGTGTGTGTGTGTGTGTATTTTATCTGAGGACAACAAAAAACCAGAGAAGATGGTGAGCCCATTTGGGGAGACAGTCTGCCCCTTGAACAAAACTATAGAAGACATGCTTGAAAGCATCTGATGGAAAAAGGAAAAGTGAAGGGCAAGTTTCTAGCTCAAAGGAGAGGCCTTAGCACAACAACATAATTTTTACCAAGAACTCCCCATAGGTGCCACAGAGACAGTTGGTACTACTTCCCTAAAGGTGATGATTTTGAAGGGATGGAGATCTAGGGAGGAGGACTAAGCCCTCACTCACTGAGTTTCTCCTTCCCCACCCCTCAGTGTAAGGCTGCATCCTTTCTTAGAAGTTCTCACAATAACTCAGAAAGGCAGGAATCTCTAGCCCATTTTCTAGGGAATGAGGAGTGAGTATGAAAGCTTTAGGAATGGATGGAATCAGTGAGGGAGAGAATATGGGAGATTAGAGCAAAAACCTAGAAGAGAATCTGGGGGACTCCTGCACTTAGGGCCAAGATAAAATACAGGAGGCAGGGAAGGCGACAGAGAAGGCACAGTCAACAAATTAAGAGGAGTACAGGAGAGCATGGTATCTCCGGATCCCAAAAAAGTTTCCAAATGTATAGGGTGGTCAGCAGTCAAATAGGGAAAGGCCAGAGAAGGGATTCGTTATTTTTAGAAGTCCTAAAGCCAGTGGTGACCTCTGAGAAGGCGGTTTTGAGGAAAGGAGCCGGAGTGATAAGTATCACCTTCATGGTGTAGGCCCAAAGATCCTGTGGGACTTTAAAAAGTGTGGGAGAGGCTGGGCTTGGTGGCTTAGCCTGTAATCCCAGCACTTTGGGAGGCTAAGGCAAGTAGATTGCCTGAGCCCACGGGTTCAAGACCAGCCTAGGCAACTTGGCGAGGCCTTGTCTCTACAATAAATAAAAAATTAACTGGGCATAGTAGCACACGCCTATAGTTCCAGCGACTTGGAAGGCTGAGGCAGAAGGATCGCTGGAGCCCAGCAGGTTGACACAGGAAATTCCTTAACTGCAGTAAGCTAGAAGAGGAGGAACAGAGAAACCAGCCCAGCCTTGTGTTGGTGTAGGCCCTGGCCAAGGAAACAAACCCCTCCTAGCCCTAAAGAGAAAAGGAGAGAGGTGCCAGGCAGCTATGGACTCATAGAGGTAGGACACCATACTCGTTGAGCATGCCCCAGCCTGTAGCATTTAACGGTGTGGTTAAGGGAGGTCATGGAAAAGCTTCAGTTGGCCACCATAACCAGTGGCAACTGGTACCTGAGCATGGTTGGCAGGGCTGGGGACTTGGACATCAGTGAGGCCTGGGTTCTAAGGATAAACCCCTGGCAGATGGAATCTGCCTCCATACCTACCTCCCCACTTACACAGACCCCACACATACCCGAGTCAAAATACATGCATGGAAAGTCTTGAATGTGTGCAGATTCCTGCAGCCACAGACACAGGCATATTGATCATCAGAAATAGAGACAAGGGACACTTGCTCACCCATGTCCAGATATATATGCTCACACCCCAAAAGCTGAATGATTCAGGGTCTATCCTCTGCCTTGACCTAGGCTCTAGGGAAGCCAGTCTTGAGTGGAAGAGGCGGGAGGTAGAAGGTTCAAGCAAGAGACTGAGAGAACAGAGAGAAGGAGGGAGGGAGGAGGAGAAAGAGAGGGTGAGGGGGCCTTAGACAAGATTGATGGCCTCGTTGCCATTAAGAAAAAAATTAGCCGGTGGCGGCTATCATATTAAAGGGTGAAGAAGCCGTGAATTATTTTCTTAAAGATCTTATCGCTTACAATGATAATTTTACCTTCCAAAAGGCCACTTTTAATGAGGCGAAGAGCCAGGCAAAAAGTCATGATTTAATGCCAGGATTTTTTTTTCAAAACACATTTTACTGCTTTTTGGTCCATGTTTAAAAAGCGCCAGTGACCTTTTTTTATTCCGTTTGCCCCAGGTGTAATGCTGAGGCCTCTCAGGGCTTCTAACCTAGAGAGAATGAGAGAACGAGAGAAAGAGAAAGCACACAACCATGAGCTTTCTCATGGGGCAAGGGGTGACCCACATTGTGGCCCTTCTTCAGCTTTTTCCTTGGGACCAGAGGAGAAGAGCACCTCCTTTCTGGGCTGGGGCTGAGTCACCCACTAGGCCTCCCACTGGCTCTGGATGGGTGAATAAGGAGCTCCAAGTTGCAGGGAATCCCACCCAGGCCCTTTCCAGCCTCTTCTCTCCTCCAGCTCCTGGCGTGTAGGCAAGTCAGGAAACCCTGCCAGACCACCAGTTGTCCCTTCCCTTCCCAGGGCCCTCGCCTGAGGATGTGCAGTGTGGCCACCGCATGCGGGTCACATCCTAAGGCTCAGTCGGAGATGAAGGATAAATGGCTGCTCCATCTTTCCCAAATTGCTTTCTTTGGGCTGTCACTGGCGATTTGGCATGGCTTTCTAGGCCAGGGAGGACTCTCAGGGAATTGTGTGCTTCCGGCTTAGATCTGTGCAGGCTGTAGGAGGTGGCGGGGGGAGTATGGATTGCTTTCAGACCTCCAGGCCCCCAGTTTGCAGCTGAACAGGCCTTGGCAAGAGCTGGCTCTCAGGCAGAACGTGCCATGTGGTATTTAGAATTGTGGTGCTTGCACACAATTTCAAGCAGACAGTTTATTAATCTAAACTGCAGGCGTATGTAGAAGAGGCCGTGCAGGATTGACATGGGAGGATTAGTTTTGCTGGAGTTTATGCTGGGGTCATCGCCACAGCACGGGGATAAATGGACCAGCGTACATCCCCAGCTGCACGTGGGAAACTCATACATACTATTTAATTTACTGTCTCTGCAGTAGGGCTGCCATCAGCCTGTATTAGGGGCAGGCAGGGTGGCGGGTATGTGGCTTTACCTTAGCCCGTCGGAGGGGTCCCAGAGTTTCTGCTAAGGAAGAACAAAGCACATATAGTCTCAGCCCACTGGGAGTGGACTGGCAGTCCTGCCCTACTGGAGAGGGGTGTTTAAGCAACGGTTGAGGAGGCTTGGACTCCACTGGGGGTTTCTACCCTTCCCTAAAATCAAGTCATCCTCCCCACAGCCACACTCCTGGGACTTGAACACATGCCTTCAGAACCTCAAGAGTAGTCCTTCTGTCTCTCTGCCCTCCTTCTCTTTGCCTGGCTCCCAAAAGCTCCACGGGACTGAGAACTCTAGGGACTGACTATAGGTCTCATTTGGCCTGAGGCCACGTGTCCTTTTTCTTCTTCCAGTCCCTCCTGTTGTCTGCATCCATCAAGAGGGAAGGAGAGTCACCAACAGCGTCACCACACTCATCTGCCACTGACGACCTGCACCATTCAGACAGATACCAGGTGAGGAGGGTATGATGGGTGGCCATGAGAAGAAAGCTCACCTGGGTGAGAGCCTCAAGGGCATGTCTGGTGCTCACTCCTCCCGGCTTTGGCAGGCCAAAGGAGAGGCCTGAACTGTGGGTTATCTCTGTGTCTAGTGCCCCTAAGTGAATTCATAAGGCACAAGTGTCAGAGAATAGGCCTTAAAGATGTCAGGTGGGTTTTAGGAAGAAATGCCAAGGTCACCTGGACTCTGGTGGACTCTGAGCATCTCTGAAGCATCCTGTTCATCCGGAAGTATCCTATGGGGTTTGGTTTCATGAGGACCCCAGGGACATAACCCAGAATCACCCAAAGATTTCAGACTTCAAAAGCATGATCCCTTAAGCAAACAGCCATTCAATTCCACCAAACCTTGGTATCAGGCCCAGATAGAGAGACAGGCAGACAATGCCTGTGAGTGTCTTAGGTAAACAGGAAGGGAGTGATCACACAGTTCTAAAAGATCAGAAGAGGATGGGACCTAAGAGTAACATCTTAGCTACAGATGGACCTTCTCTGTAGTAGGAAGGACAAAAAAACTTCACCCAGAAACTTGTCTGAAAAGAGGCAGAGCCCTGCCTTTGGGAGCTCCAGTTAAATGAAAGAAAACAGAGCACTGTTCCAAGGAACATTTGGCTAAATGGCAACAGAGCTTCTTGGGGAGCCCCGGTGTGAAAAGGGAAGAACAGTCCTGATCTGATATGGAAGGATAGGGCAGCAAATACCTAGGTAGGGGTAGAAAGTAGAGAGTAGAAATACCTAAGCTGGAGTAGAAAACCAGGGTCCTTGCTGGCATATGTTAGGCCTTGATTGGAATTTGATAAAGGAGTTCTCCCTGGCACCCTTTCCTCCCAGCTGATACAGTCTGGCCTAAGAGAATAAAGCCTGAAAAGTAGAGTGTCCGAGATGGGCAGGACACAGACTACTGGATGCCTTCATATGGGACTCAAACTGCATAACCCAAAGTGCCAGCCCTGGGGAGGGATCCCTGCTCTTATGAACCCTGGTTTAAGAGAGGAAGTCCAGCTAGCTCCTGGGAGACATTGCCTCAATCCAGACAACCCGATTCAAGGCAGAGAAATGACCCAACCCCAGGGAATTCTGGTCTGAGAGGAAACAGAGACAAGGCTCTGTTCCAGAGAGTACTAGTCCAAAGGAAAGACAGAGCCCTGCCTTCAGAGACCCATCCTCTCTACTTCGCTCACAGCATCAGCCTTACCATCTGTTGAACTAAGAAAAGAGAGCATCAGGCAAAAATTGCCTTGACTCCCTAACCCCCCATTCTTACCCCAAAAAAGCTGGTACTTATTTTATTCACTAGAGAATATGAAGAAAGTCATCCACCCTTTTGCCTGAAAAAATATATATATATAGACTGGGCTTGGTGGCTCAGCCTATAATCCCAGCACTTTGGGATGTCAAGGTGAGTGGATTGCCTGAGTCCGTGGGTTCGCGACCAGCCCGGGCAACTTGGCGAGACCTCATCTCTACAATAAATAAAAAATTAGCCGGGCGTGGTAGCACACGCCTGCAGTTCCACCTACTTGGAAGACTGAGGCGGAAGGATCGCTGGAGTCCAGCAAGTCGACGCTGGGTAGCTGTGAGTGTGCCACTGCACTCCAGCCTGGGCAACGGAGTGAGACTCCAACTCAAAAAAAAAAAGACCACACATATATCACATATGCACACACAGGCATTCACATGCAGTATTTTATATACAACACAAGGAGGCTAAAAACCTCTAGAGGCCGGGCGCGGTAGCTCACACCTATAATCCCAGTACTTTGGGATGATGAGGTGAGGGGATTGCCTGAGCCCACAGGTTTGAGACCAGTCTGGGCAACTTGGTGAGACCTCATCTCTACAATAAAATCAAAAAATTAACCGGGTGTGGTGGCATGTACTTGTAGTTCCAGCAACTTGGAAGACTGAGGCAGAAGGATCACCTGAGCCCAGCAGGTCGAGGCTGCGATGGCCATGAGTGTGCCACTGCACTCCAGACTAGGCGACAGTTAGACTGCAGCTCAAAAAAAAAAGAAACCTCTAGTGCCCAACTTGGTATTCCTTAAAGGTCTCTGAAGTTCAGATTAAGGCTCAAGACCCTGTTCTAGATTCTAAAAAGGACAAATCAGATTAAGTTACACCATACAAGATGAAGTTGAAGCTCCTTATCATAGGACCAAAGCCTTCTGTGATTTAGACTCAACCTGTATTTCCAGCTTCCATTCCAAATACTGCCCTCCATGAATCCTGCAGGCTATGTTCACTGACCATTCCCTGGATGTGCCATTCCTTTCTTGCCTCCATATCTTCACACATGCTGTTTCTTCTCACACAGGACTTTTTATATTTTTTTTTTTGAGTTGGAGTCTTACTCCGTCACCCAGGCTGGAATACAGTGGCACATTCACGGCCATCCCAGTGTCGACCTGCTGGGCTCCAGCAATCCTTCCACCTCAGCTTTCCAAGTAGTCAGAACTACAGGCACACACTACCACGCCCAGCTAATTTTTTATTTTTTTATTGTAGAGATGAGGTCCCGCAAAGTTGCTCAGGCAATTCACTCGTCTCGGACTCCCAAACTGCTGGGATTACAGGCTGAGCCACCAAGTCTGGCCTCACAGGACTATTTTATCCCACTCCACCAAATTTCTATCTATCACGTAAAATCCTGTTCAAATAACCTTTCCCCCAGGAAGCCTTTCTGGATTAGTTATCTCTTCTTATAACCCTTGTGTGTACCTGTTGTTGCCACTATCACCCTATATTGTGACCACCTGTTTAGGCATGTCTCACTTACCTACTGATATACGGCAAACCATCCCAAAACTGAACACAATTTATGATTTCTTATTATTCTATGGGTTGCCTGGCATTTTCTTACTCAGCAGCTCATTCATCTGAAGGACTGGCTGGGTTGGAATCCACAATGGCCTCCCCACATGTCTGGAAGATTGGGGTGCCTTGGTTTTCTTCCATGTGGCCTCTCATCTTCCAGTAGGTTAGATCAGCCTTCTTACTTAGCAGTCACAGGGCAGTGCCACACCCAAAACTGTAAGGCCTCTTAAGGCCTAGAATCTGGAACTCACACAACATCACTTCCATCACTTTCTATTAACAAAGCAAATCACAAAGCTAGCTGATAATTAAGGGATGAGGAAATGTAGCTCTTGATAGGAAAAACTGCAAAGAATTGTGGCCATATTTAATCTATCATAATGAGTCTGACTCTTCCACTAGACATGGAGTTTCTCCAAGGCAAGGACCTTGTCTTATCCTTCTTTTACTCAAACATTTATCTAGTACTCACTCATGCTCAGCCTAGTATTCTTGCCTTTAGGGGTTAGGTTTGCAAATAAATAATTATGGTCCAGTGTTTTAAGTGCTATGATAGGGATATAAAGTTTCTAGAATAGCACAGTGGAAGGCAGGGAAAATCAGAGCAAGCTTCACAGAGGAGGTAATAACTGAAGAGGGATTTACAGGAGGAATAGGAGTTTACCTGGTAAATAAGGAAGAAAGGGTATTCTAGATAAAGGCAACACTACATGCAAAGGACATAGGTATAACAGAATAATGAATGTAGGATCTTCTAGCAGTTCAGTTTTGCTAGAAAGTAAAATGGTGGGAGATGGTGGGAAATAACCCAGGGACTAGTTGGGTATCCCCTACTCTTTACATAATGCCTGGCATGCAATAGTTGCTCACTTATGTTGGGTTTTAAAAAATAATTGAACTAGACCTTGAAAGCAGGGAGTACTGGTTTCTAGTTTGAATTCCCATTTACTTCACCACTGCTGAGCAACTAATGCTCTTAACCATTACCTCTCTTAACCCTCATAGCATAGGTACAAGCTAGGATTCTTTGCCCCCAATTTATTACTAAGAAAACAGGCATAGAAAAGAAAGGTGACTTTTCTAAGAATACATAAATTATAAGTAACAGAGTCAGGATTTGAATTTGAGTCTGTCTGGCCCTGAGTGAATCCTAGATTGCTTCCCAGCCCGGTACTGGCCTCAGGGCTCCTCTCGTAACATCCTTCTCCCCTTCCCTCTGATGTCTCCTTCATGTGAGATCCTGTACTGAATAAATGGCTACATAGAGATGATCTTCCAAGACAAATATATAAACAAAAAATCAAAATATACTTGATTAGAGGGAAGCAGTGGATCTGTGAAAACTCAGAGGAGGCAACAAGCCAAGCTTTGGGTAAAAGAAATGAATTCTTGCCAGAGTCCTGAAGGATGGACAACAGTTAACCAGGCAGGGGATATTGGAGGGCATGGAGGCTATCTGACCCAGAGTCCAGAGCACTGAGTACTCAAAGAACTACAGTTACCTCTGTAGAGCTGAGTGTCAGGAGGGCAAAGGGTGAGAACAGGGGTGGTAGAAGAGTCTGGAGAAGCAGCTGGGGCAGAGCAGGCCTGTATGCCACGTTGCAGATCTCTGTGGAGAGCTATAGAAGAATTTAAAGGAGAAAAGAGGGTTAATTTTACACAATACAAAGAGCATACTGTGTGTAGTGTGGAGGATGAATTGCAGGGAGAGAAGCTGGACACCAGAAGACAAGATGGTAGACAGCTGAAAATTTAGAGCATTTATAAGATATGAACCAGAGCGGTGACAACCAAGGTAGGTACAGCCGATAAAGAAACACTCAGGGATGACTTGCCTATGCCAAGCACCATGCTGGGCTCTGGTTCACCCAGATAACTCACACATGGCCCAAATCCTGAAGTGATCAGTCCACTGACAAAAACGTATACAAGCTATGGCAAGGGTACAGAAATGGAAGAACTCTTACAGGAGGGAAAGCTGTTTGTCAGGACTAGAAGGATGGAGATCAAAAAATATAAGAGATCTTTAAAGGTAGACTTACAGGATCTAGAAGAGGATTGAGTGTCAGGGATAGAGAGGATGAGGTCAAGGGCTACTCTCAAGTTTCCTGCGTGGGCACATATAAGTATATGGTGGTATCCCCTTATGAACTGGGAACCAAGTGCAAGGCGTGCGTTTGGAGAATAGTGAGTTCAGTGTTGGCCATGAGGGCATGCATTGCCTATGGGAACTCCAGGGAACGTCCAGCAGACAGCTGACATGTCGGGAATCCTCTAATAATGGGACTGTAACGTCTAGGGGCTGAGAGGGTTGACTGTTAGGAGTATGCTGTGGGATGGCCCACGGGCAATCGGGAATTCCGACGCCTCCTCCCCAGCAAAGCACTCTACTCGGCCCGGCTGCCAGCCGCGCGAGAGGCGAGAGGCGAGAGGCGGGCGGCGGGAGCCGGGGCAGGGCTGTGGGGTGGAAGGAACCCCGCAGTGGGAGGGGGTGTGGG
>NW_007253826.1:583882-628793 GCF_000164805.1 Carlito syrichta | reverse complement strand
GGGCGGGGCAGGCCTGGTCGAGGGTCCGGTGCAGGGACGGGTGCCAAGACTCCAGGCCGCGTCTGCCGCTCTGTTCTCTTTTTTTGCATCTGCCCGCGATCTCCTCCTAGACCTTTCTGCGAGTGCGAGCCAACCGGCAGACCCGACTGAATGGTGAGTCCTGCCCGGCCCCTCCCTCCGCCCCACCCCCGGCCTCCTCCCTCTCTCACTGCCTGCAGCTCCTGGCTTGCCTGGGTCTCTTCGACATTGGGGCCCATTGGCGTCTTCGCAGTCACAGCGCTTGAGTACGTGCAAGCCAAAGCTGCCACTCTCAGTTTCCCCGTCTGTCTAATGGAGATATGGTTCCTAGCTTTTGTCCAAGCCTCTCCAAAGGCCTCGAAGAACCCTGGGGGGCAATAAGTGCCGGAGAATGAGGAACAAGCTACACAATTCCACTCGGGAGCTCAGCTTTGAATTTGCAAACTGCTGGGACCTCACTATACAAGTCGGCAGGGCGCTGAGAATGTTTTTCTTCCAGTTTTTAATCAGTGCCCAGTAGTGTGAATACAGCCTCTCTGCTGAGGCTTGACAATGCAGTGAGATCTGGAGTTCCCACGGCAACAGGAACTAACTCATCCCAGGGCTCTTTGAGTTATCAGTCGGCCCATATTTCACAAAGGTGATCAGCATGGGCTCAACAGCTCTTAGAGGCCTTTTCTAAAAGCAGGCCGCGTATGCACTACTTGGCACCCCGCCCCCCCCCCTTTGGATTCAAACCTCTGGAGCATTCCTGTTTGCTTGACACAATGGAGCGATCCTAGTTTTTTTGTACCGGCTGGGGTGTGGTATCTGAGAGTTGGCTGTAAGAGGTTTAGGGTCTTTTGGCCACCTGATAAGTGAGTGATGCCATGGAGTTCAAGATCCCCAGTTCTTACCACTTGGTTTCTACTGCCAGGCCTAGCTCCAGTCTGAAAAAGGAAGAATATTCATGATGGACTGGCAACATGATAAGCACCATTCTAACAAAACCTCGAAGAGGACAGTGTTACACACCTTTTGTAAAAAAATGAAAACCTAGGCTCTGAGAGGTGACAGTTGTTTAAAGTCACACTGCTGGGATGTATCTGAGCCATGATTGAACTAAAGTTTGTTTCCCACCAAAGCCAGTGCTTTTCCAACATTGCCATGTTACCTGCTTGGCAAATACTTTGACTCTTCTTACTCATAGGTGTCCTCTGGGTAGAGAACAAAACTTTCCCTATCACACTGTAATAAGCTTAGTTCAGAACTTAGAAGATGAAGGCAAAGGGAAAAGCCACACCTGACATATCTGAGAATGTCCAGATGAAGTCCAGTCCATCAGGTGCTTTCCTGGGACTACAAGGGATCATCTACTGCCCTGGGCAAGGAGAGCAGCCAGTATCATGCACTCCTTGGCCTTTCTATGAGATTCATTTCCTTATTCAGTCACTGAACAGTGTCTGTTATCAGCCCCTTACCCAGGGAAGCACTTCCTCAAGCTTTAGGCAGGGTAGGTGAGGAAACTGTTGGTATACTGCTCCATAGTAGGTTTCTAGAACTCTTAGGGTCCTTTGCTTGATGCCTTTCTAATATCTCATCCCTTTTCCATCCCAGCATTGGCTCTGTCAAGTCTGCTTGAACCTGAGATTCCAAGGGTTAGGGCAGCCAAATTAAAGGTATCAGGATCTTTGTCCTCAAAACCAGGAGGGGCACCAGAGCATAGTCATGTCTCCTGTAATGAAAACACAGGAAATTGAAGAAATGGGCTGGGCTGCAGACCAAGATTTCTCAAACCCCATACTAAGTTCTGGTGGGCGGTGGCTCCCCTTTTGGTTTGGGTCTTTCTAGGACCACTCTGTTTTGGAGTTGGAGTAGCTCCCTGCCTCAGACCCACAACAGACAGCAATTGGGGCCCTAACATACTCACTGGGATCAATCTTTGTTGACACTGCTCAGTCAGGGGGCCCCTTGGAACAGAAGAGCTTTCTAGGCTGTGAAGTCAATCCTGGTTTCCTATCTTGCCTTTGCTATTTTTTAGCTACTTGGACAAGTGCCTTGATCTCTCTAAGCTTCAGGTTTCTTCATCTGTTAAAATTGGATAATACAACCTAAAATAAATGAGCTATCTTGTGTAAGGTACTTGGCTCTGAGCCTGACACAATAGAAACTCTAAATTGTAACATCAACTCTCACCTGTGTTCCTCTCCCTAGCCTGCATTCATGAGCTTCCTTATCAGGGTCAGTTTCCATGAGAAAGTTCTTCCTAACCAGGCTTAGTGCTCAGCCTGTAATCCCGTGCTTTGGGAGGCTGAGGTGAGTGGATTGCCCGAGCCTGCGGGTTCGAGACCCGCCTGGGCAACTTGGTGAGACTTCATCTCTACAATAAATCATAAAATTAGCCGGGCGTGGTAGCGCGCACCTGTAATTCCAGCTACTTGGAAGGCTAAGGCGGAAGGATCCCTGGAGCCCAGCAGGTTGAGGCTGCAGTGGCCGGGAGCGGCCACTGTACTCCAGTCTGGGTGACAGAGTGAGGCTCCAACCCAAAAAAAAAGAACGTTCTTCCTGTCCTTGCAGTGGGGAACCTTTCCCTCCTTGGGTGGCTCCTCCCTCTCCTCCATTCCCCACCCCTCAAATCAATCTGGCCCAGAGTAGCCAACAGATCCTGCTGTTGCATGGGGAGGGACTAAGGAAACAGAGTCCCTTGTTTTGACCCTTTCCTGCTTTGGTGACAGGAGGGCTGCATAGAGGGATTAGTGAACTAATTAGAAATGATTGCATCTCTCAGCATTAATTAGCAATGCTGTGGGCTTACAGCGTGCACTTTGGAACTGAGCCCCCTGCGGGACAACATGGCAGGCAGCCCTCTGCCTCCAGGGCCTACCAACCCCTCTGCACTGATTAGAAATGATGGAAAAGGTTTGGGTAGACACAATAAGGGCTGTCCTCTCAAGGTACCCTGAGCCCTCTGACCTGGCTGTCCAAGGTCTGACCCATACTCTTATGACTGGGCCTCAGTCTCTTCTCCTGTAAAATGGGACCAGTGGACTTCAGAGAAATTCTTCCTGGGGAGATTCTAGGTAAGATACTAGGAGCTGTATCCCAGGGCTCTTAGCCGAGGAACAAAAGGGGTTTTCGCTGATCAGTGACACCAAAAGAGCTCTTGTCTTATAGCCTTTTGGAGAAATACCTAGCATCGTAGAGTGTCTTTGCCCATTGGGGTTTGTTTGTTTTTGAGTCAGAGTCTCACTCTGTCACCAGGATGGAGTGCAGTGGCCCAATCATGGCTCACCACAGCCTCAACCTCCTGGGCTCAGGCAGTCCTTCCACTTAGCCTCCTGAGTAGCTATAGCTGGGACTACAGATGCACGCCACCATTCCTGGTTAGTTTTTTTTTTTTTCTTTGTAGAGGCAGGGTCTCACTATGTTACTCAGGATGGTCTCAAACTCCTGGGCTCAAGCAGTCCTCTCTCTTCAGCCTCCCAAAGTGCTGGGATTACAGGTGTGAGCTACCAGACTTGGCCTGGACTCTTTTTTTTTTTTAATTTTTAATTTTTGAGTTGGAGTCTCACTCCATCACCCGAGCCGGAGTGCAGTGGCGTGCTCACAACCACCCCAACTTCGACCTGCTGGGCTCCGGTGATCCTTCAGCCTCAGCCTCCCAAGTAGCCAGAACTATAGGCACGTGTTACCACCTGGCTAACTTTTTTTTTTTTTTTTTTGTAGAGATGAGGTCTGGCCAAGTTGCAAGTTGCCCAGGCTGGTCTCAAACCTGCAGGTTCAGGCAATCCACTCATCTCTACCTCCCCAGGTGCTGGGATTACAGGCTGAACCACTGAGCCCGACCATGGCCTGGACTCTTATTGAGCACTGCAGATAGAAGGTGTGGGTTGACTTATACCAATTGTGCTCAAAAAGTAGACACTTCCCTGGTTTAGAACCAGTCTCCTCTCCAGGTGCTCTTGGCAAAGCCCAGTCCCCAGAGGAACAGGAGGTACTCTGAGATGAAGGCCAAATCATGAACTGCACAAAAGGGCTAATGGCTGGCCAGAGGTCAGAATGTGTCAGTCTGCTGGGATCCTGGGAGTTCCATTGACCATCTGCCTGTTCTGTGCTTTGTTTTCGGTTTCTCCATGCAGCTCGGATTGGGAAAATGAAACGGAGGAAGCAAGATGAAGGGCAGGTATGTCCCCTGTGCAACCGCCCCCTGGCAGGATCGGAGCAGGAGATGAGTAGGCATGTGGAGCATTGCCTTTCTAAGGTAGAGGGGCCATCGCCACCCACCTTCCTTCCCACCCCACCCCCCGTCTTCCCCCATGCTAGCTGCTGACTACACCTAAATCGTGGGCTCTTGGGGTCTCTGTGCGGTCTCTGCAGCTTCTTGTCCTCTGTTCTCTGCTCTCTTCCTTTGCTTTCACTCCCACTCCCTCCTTGGGCTCCCGTGGAAAACTACTGGGAAAAGGCCCGGGTCTTTGACCTCTAGATTGGTTTGCTTCAAAGGAGCCCTAGAGCTGGGGACCCATCTGGCACACCACAGCTGGGGCTAGGGGTGTGCCTGCCTTGCAGAGTATGGGGAACAAGTAGGGATGGCCTGGGCCCAGCATGATCCTGCTCTGCTCTTCACAGAGGGAAGGCTCCTGCATGGCTGAGGATGATGCCGTGGACATCGAGCATGAAAACAGCAACCGCTTTGAGGAGTATGAGTGGTGTGGGCAGAAGCGGATACGGGCCACCACTCTCCTGGAAGGTGGCTTCCGAGGTACAAGCAGCTGACACCTAGGCAGTGGCATTCCAGTGCTAGGCCTCTGCTGGGTATCCATCTGTTGGGAGCCAAGAGGCCAAAGCTGGTGACTGGTCATCCATTCCACCACGTGGAACTGCTGCTGGTGGGGCTCCTTTGTGACCATGCTGCCTGCCTGTGATGTGCATATTAAAATGGATGTATTTGGGTGGGGAAATGGAATTGTGAGGCTGCAAGCTAGGAGTGACGAGGGGGGCTCTCAGCCTCGGGTGATGCATTGAAGGTGACAGCCAAGCCGCGTTAGTACCTGCATAAAATATTAAAGGGACGGTTATGCATTTATCACTCCATCCCTCTTAAGGCTGATAAATGAGAATCCAGCAACCTGCTGTACACCTCCAGCATTGGGGGCCCTGAGGGCTTCCAGGCAAACACATTGGATTTTCCTCCTCCTCCTCCTCCTCCTCAGCCCTATGTCAGGAAAATCAGTTACAGAGGAGAGAGTGAGTTATGGTAAAATTTGACCTCCCCTGAGCTTCATTGGTGAATCTAATTTTAGCTCTGATCCCATCCTTTCTCCCTGGGCGCCCTCTGCCCTGAAGCAAGAGGGGCTTGGCCCAGCTGCTCCCTGCTTCCCTTGGGCTCTCCCCAGTTGCTGCAGAGGCGTGTGTAGGGCCCTACCCCTCTCCAGTGCCCACCTGGCTCCTTGGAAGGGCATGACTTGGCATCTCCCACCAGATCAGACAACAGAATTGGTTAGATGCCCAGGGTCTGTGTCCTCTTATCATGCACCCCAGTCTTGGGCAGGGGAAAGGAGGAGCTGTCTGCTTCCTGGTTCTAGCTCTTCTCTCTTTCTGTACAGGAGCACAGCTGGCACTGCAGCTTGTGGTCATTAAGTGAGCCAATCTGCTTCCCGTCTGCCTCTCGTTCTCTGGGCAACACCCTTGGGAGTACCACTGTGTATAGTCCCTGGGGAATCTTACAGCAGCTGGGAAGAGGCTCTCTGCCTCTGTGGTTCTGTGCTACCTGGGCTGGTATTGAGAAGTCTCCATGGTACCATCCAAGGCAGCCTGACTCCATGAAGTGACTGAGAGCCCAGATGGGACATTATGTTGCCAGGCTTCTCTCACGTTGCCAAGCATTTGGGGACAAGCCAAAACATAAATCAGGAAGGTTACTTGGATCAAACCATTTCCCTGAGCCTGGGCTGGAGAGTGTTAATTTGCCCTTTCACTCTGATCCTGTACTGGAGCGTTAGGGTTTCTGAAGTCCTGGAAGAGTGAGCAGCAGAGCTCATGATCCTCCCCTGTCCCATGAATCATACACATGGGTGTCTGGTGGCAGCTCATGCAGAGTCAGTTCCAAGGTGCTTCTTGGGGTTAGCTCTGTTGGCAGCTGCTGCTGTTCACATCCTCCATTGCTGTGGCAACTTCTTAGGTTTCTTGGCACACAACTGGACTTGATGGCTTCTGGGCAGCAGGTAGGGCTTCTGGGGAATAAAGCTGTGTAGGGTCTGCCGATTTGACAGAGTATTTCCTCTGCGCTGGGATGCACTTGCAGAGCAGCGTGAGGGGCGCTTAGGCCCTGGGCGGGTATCAGTTTTCCCTGAGTGTTTACACTGTGAGGTTGTTCCTTTCAAGAATTCCTGAGGGGAGTTCAAAGGGGGCTTTTCTTTGAGCGATTTGGAGAGCGAGAATGAGAGTGAGACTTGAAGAGGGAATGGGACCGGAGGTGCCTTTATCTGCAGAGAATTGCTCCAGCTTCCTGATAGAAGCTGCTGCTGCCTCTTAAACAGCTTAGTGCAGTCAAAAGACAGGCAGACTTGAAAGGCTGTTTTACAGTGAGATCAGCGGGGGCCACAAGGTAGAGAGCGTGGCACAGTGGAGCAGAGGAGGCTGAGGCTCCTCGGTGGGGGGGGGCTATCAAAGGGAGGCCCTGGCTGGTCCTGACTGCCTGTGCCCCTAAAACCCTGTCTGCAAAAGCTGACCATCTGTCAGCCTACCCTCCCTGGCCAGGACCGATAGGCCTCAACTCGTGGGGGGTTGGGTGTGGCCCCGCCAGGCGGACTGGTGTCAGTGCAGCGCATTGATCGCCCGCCGGGCGGGCTGGGCCGCAAGCCGGGCAGCGCGTGCTTAATGTGATTGAAAGGCAGTTAAAATGGCGGTGACCTTTTCAGGAGGAATTAGATTGCCTGCCAAGACCGGTTAGAGGGAGTGATAACGCCAGCTGAAGAAGCTGCCCAGCCGACTTCAGAGAGAGGGAGGCAGAGGCAGGATGAGCAGGCGAGTGGTTAGGCCCATTTAAACTGCACTGTGCGTGCTGACAGAACAGAGATTGCTGTCCTTGTTAGATATGAAAGAAGTAAAGAATTGCAGATAAGTTTCTGTATCCGATCACCCTCATCCCTCCTCCCATACTAGAACCCCTTCATCATCCTCAGCAAAGCTTCCCATCAGGCCCACTGGGAACTGGTCTGATGGATCAGATCGATTACTTTGAATGTGATCTGCTGTGGGAGGCAGTGAACAAGCAAGAGTTTTGGTGAAGACGTGACTGAGGGGAACAGGCCTTAAAGATTGGGACCTGTGGTTACTGAGGGGAAGGCTTGGGTATCTTAGGCCTAGGACTGCCTGGAATTGGTATTTCAGGATAAAATAAAGAACTAGACAGAACAGGTAAGCACTGAGATAAGTCCAAGTGGAAAAAGAGTTTTGAGAAGACTAAAGGAAATAGGTAAAGATTTCAAGAGTAAGTTGGGAGAAATGTTTGCTATCTAGAGGCACTCTGAGCTTCCCAGTTCTAGGAGAAATACTTAAGCTGTTGATTGTCCTTTCAGAACCGTAGATTTTCTTTTTTTTTTTTTTGAGTTGGAGTCTCACTCTGTCACCCAGACCGGAGTGCAGTGACCACTCCCAGCCACTGCAGCCTCGACCTGCTGAGCTCTGGCGATCCTTCCACCTCAGCCTTCCAAGTAGCTGGAACTACAGGCGTGCGCTACCACACCCAGCTAATTTTTGATTTATTATAGAACTGAGGTCTCGCCAAGTTGTCCAGGCAGGTCTCCAATCCACGGGCTCAGGCAATCCACTCACCTCAGCCTCCCAAAACACTGGGATTACAGGCTGAGCCACCGAGCCTGGCCTGGAACCATAGATTTTCTAACTTGCTACTGCTGTTTGCATAAGAGGCAGCACACAGAGCCTAATATTTCACCATTGTTCCCTAAAAGACATCAGCAGTTAAAAGAAAAAGATGCTCTTCTGAGGTACTGTGCCAGTTCTGGGCAGAACAAGGGGCTTCTAGACTAGAGAAGCAGGCCACAGGGAAAATCTAATTATACAGCCTTTGAGACAGACTTTCCTCTACCTGTAGGCAAAGGAGATACGTGATAAATGCGCCATGCCTTTCCTCTTATTTCCTACATCCAGTTCCTGGAACCTAGAAGAGATCTATGGTGGTTAATCTTGATCTCTCTCCTGTGCTGGTTGCTAGTGAGAGTTAACCCAGCTGGATCTGGGGAACCCAGAGCTCATCATATCTGGAAGGGCAGGCTGGAGAGAGGACATGGGAATGATTGGTTTCATGTACGATGCAATGATGTGGGTACAACAAGAGTGGTGAGATGAAGGAATTTCCCAGGAGACTGGACAGGAAATGGAAGGTGTCTGCTGCAGTATCTTTGAGCCCTAGAGGTAAATGCATTGCTGGACTCTAGCATGAAGCCCCTTGGAGTCCAACAGGTGGATTAGGTTAGGGAGAAGAAGGATGCCCAGATCCTGGCCTAAGGACTACATCTTTCTTGAGTTCCTGTCTTAGATTTAGGCTGGTGGGTCCAAGTAGACTGGGATGAGAAATCATGGAGCAAACAGTCAGTGCACCTTTGGCATAAATCTATTAACCAGCAGTTTCTTGATAAAATTTCAGCACCAGGTTATGGGACAAGGGGCCAAGAGGTGTGTTGAGTCTAAGGGCATGGGCATATAGGCCTTGCCCTAGTTGCTGCCTCCTTTGGCATGTTGGTTCTCAAAATATGGAGTTCCAGATGCTAAACACATCCCCCAGTGTAGCTCTGCTCCTGGTCCAGCCAGTGACAGGTGTTGAAACAGCACACTGCCAGAGGCAGTCTTGGAGTGGAGAGGGTTAGGACTGCTGCCTTCCAACTCCCACCACCTTCAGTCATCACTGTCGCCTGCTGGGAGGGGTGAGGAGAGGTGGCAAGGAGCAAGGCACCTTCTGTCCCCTGTGGCAACTGACGGGATTTCATCGCCTTTTGGAACACAATTGTTAAGCTGGGACAGAGAGAGTGCAGGCAGAAGGAGCAAGTATCAATGGTTTTAAACGGCGTCTGTCTCTGTGCGTCTCTACTGACGTGAGGCAGTGAAACGCGTTATCGAGGAGGCCCGGAAAGTGGCTAAGTGCGTTTGACACACGCCAACTCCCTGCCTCCACACTGGATAATTGCATTGTCAACTGTTCAGCGAGGTGGCAGGTGACACTGCAGGCCGATTGATTGTCCCGCATCGCAGCTCCCCAGACTGTCAGCTCCCCAATCGATGGCGTTTACACAAGACACCGTAACTGCATCTGTAACTAATTCCAGTGTAAAACTCTCCGGAAGCTGCTACCCCTGCTCTCGCATTGGAGAGCACAGGCCTCTGGAGGGCCCCAAGACTTTCCTTCCTCCCTAGACTCTGGTTTTGTTGGGAGCAGCAGGTGAGGAAATCAATGACTCCTTTTTTGTGGTTTCAAGTTCCAGGACGTTACTGCCCCCAGTAAACGGGCATCTCCAGTTTCTCAATCGATCATCTGATCAATTGATTAAATTAACACTGATTTTTTTTTTTGCCTCCCCTTCTCAGTGACCCAGGAAGAAATGAGTTTATGTGAAAAGGGAAGTTTTTATAAAATTTAGATTTGCGTATCATTTCTGCATTTAACCCTCTCCCTCTCTGTTGTTAAGTACTCATTGGGAGGAGCGGGATTTTTTTTGCACTGTCCACACCCCCAGGACTAGGCAACTCTGGTACCTACCCTGCTGGGCATCACTGACCTTCAGACTTAGTTTGCCTTTGGGTGGGGGCCCAGCCCTTTATGCCACTTTAAGATAAGGCAGAACCATAGCTAGGGGACCACCCTGGTGACTAAAGGGTACTCTTGGCCATCATGGGGGTCCTAGGGGCTGAGTTCCTTCCCTAGATAGCAGCAGCAGGAGTGGCAGCTTGCCTGTTCTCCCTGGAGCTACATGGAAGAGAAGTCGGAGACTTGGAAAGGCGCTCTCTGTGCCATCTTGCCTCTGAGTACTGGCTTGGGATATTCCAGCAGCTGAGAACATAAAACGACAGTGGAGCCTCCTTCTCCAAGCGGGAGGGGAGGGCAAGCTGGCGGGGGCGCTGTCTGCGTAAAACGGCTTTATGGCCGTTTCTTTTTATTATGATTCTGCCAGAAGTCAGCAAGTGACATTTCATTAAGAAAATAAAGTTTAATGTGCTGGGAAAGAGGTTGAAGCAGGCTGGGGCAGTACAGGAGTGAGATTGGCAGCAGCAGCCTATTCTCAACACCTGTAGGGGTAGGTAGAGGTTCCCAGCATCTATCTCAGGTGGGGTATGGGGTCAGGGTCAGGGTCAGGGTCAGAGTAAATGCCTCAGACCAGAGACAGAGGCCTTTTCCATGGCAAACAAGGTATGTGTCGTGCTGTACATCCTGCCTGACTGGTCAGAGGAAACGAAGGCTGCAGCCTGGTAGCTGAGGTCTGATAGAGAGGGTTGTGTCCTAAGGCCACCAGCTAACCAGGACCTAATAGAACCAAATTGTTAGTGTTTAACCAGTACTGCTAAGGTATGCTGTGTGGCACCTGCCATGGGCCTTGCCAGCTCTGCTGGATGACGCTGAGATCACAACAGTGAGTCAGACTTGGAGGGACAGTTGACTGTGTGGTAATAACAACGGTCTTGGAGTTGCACAGGAGTCTAGTTGGATGTTAAGGAAGGGACACCTGTGGGAGTACCTAGGGACGTCTCGTCTACCACTCAGAACACCTTGAGGATAGGGATCAGATCTTGAAACTCTGTGTTCTCAACACCAAGCCAGAAAGAGGGTAAACTCAATAACGTTGAAAGAATGGTGTTGAGAATGGTGAGAATTCCTTCCTTCAGCAAGGATTTGTAGAGCAGCTGCTTTGTGTAGACACTGTAAGTTAATGGGAATAGGCATGATGAAGCTGAGTCAGACTTGCCAAATAAGCAGGTATTTGTATCATAGACCAGGAGGGAAAAGGTTCTAGGCAGAGAAAGCAGGAAGTATAGAGGCATGGGGTTGAGAAAGCATATAGGGCTTGGGAAGCCCCAGTAGCTGGGTTCACTGGGGTACGAGTCCTGAGCCAGGCATGGCAGGCAATGAAACTCAAGAGGAAAGGACTTCAGCTACAACGGCTTTATATGTTGAGAAGTTGGGACTTTCCTGGCAGCTTTGGGGTTCCCTGTTTTCTCTGCTTTGCCATGGGAGCCATATTGGTTTGAGAGTGATGCCAGGGTGCTCTGCTTTCCTTTTGCCTACCTACATATCCCAGGTTTCTCTCTGGTGTGCATGCCTTTCCTACAAGGCATGGCTGGGCAAGGCCTGGCTGAGCAGAGGATTTGAGGCTGGCTGCTGAGCTGCATGTACTTGGGGGAGGGAGGCTGGCAGGGCTCGGGGGGCGCAGGCTGTAAGTGAACCTGATAGCTACATTCTGATTGATGGCGGAGTTTGTCTCCCAAACTGTCAGAGGGTTTATAGAGGTGCCACTCACCCACAAGGTGGGAATTGCTTGTCAGGACACCTGGCCGTGAGCAGGAGACAGAGCTGTAACTTGGTGTTTTCTCAGCTTAATGGCCCTGCTGCTGACCTGCCTGCTGCCTCAAGTATGTCGGTGCTTCAGGGTGGAGGGCAAATGAGAACTGTCAGGGAGGGGTGGAGCCTAGGCAGTGCCCAGCCTCATTCTTTCTCTGGTGCTTCTTGCCTCTGGGATGGATGGTATCTTGTGAAATCAGAGGCCAGAGGGATAGAAGGGAGAAGAAGAATAAGGAAGAAGGTGTTTTTCAGGGCATGAAAGATGGAGAGCATCCACATAGAGTGAATAGCACGAGCAAAGTTCCTAAGAGCAGGATTTACAGGGTATGTGTGGGGTGCAGTGAGCTACCTTCTTGTTCATATGCATAGGGTTTATGGAGTGAAGTGAGAAGATAGTGAGGGTGAAGTAGTTGGACCCAGGTCTTCATGGATCTGGCTAAGGAGCCTGGTCTTGGTTGTGCGTATGGTGGGAAGTCATAGACAGTTTTGGAGCAGGAGGAAAAGGGCTCCGAACTGTATGATAAGCAGGATGAGGGAATGAACAAGGGGTTTGAGGACCCCTTTCAAGACGTACCCAGAATATAAGGACCAGAGTGGAAACAGTATAAGGACTAGAGTGGAAGTATAAGGCCAGAGTGAAGTATAATAAACATCAGAGTAGAAAGAATAATTCTGAAAGCATCAGACAACTCTGAGAGTCTTCTTCACTTCTTGAAGGATTTCCTTGCTGATCCCATTCACCGGAGTCCATCGTTTTCTTTTGTCCCTGGCAAGGCTGCTGTGCAGGCTAGTGGGGTGTGGCCTGAGACCCACTAGGAGGAGGTGGGTGACTGGGAGGACCAGCTATGTGGACCCTGACCCTTGGTAATCAGGAACACTAGTCCTGGAAGTCAGAAAGATCATCCGGCAGGTGAGCAGTCCTGGTGTAGCCTCAGCAACTCACCTCTCCACTCCCCACTAGCCAAGAGTCTGCCCATTGACTGTGCCAGATGCACCTCAAAAGTGTCAGCCGCCTCTCTGGCCCTTCTTCATGGACTGCTTTGAGAAGCAGGTGTGCATGCCTTTCCTACCTCGTCTGTCCCTTCTTAATCCCTTTATAACTGCACTTGTCCAGGAATCCAGGCTGAGTGAGGTTGGGATGAATAATTAATGTCAGGCGCTTCAGACACCAAATATTTGAACAGCTGCCTGGTGTTTTTGCTGGCAAGGACCTAGCGGCCAAAATTGGCATGTTGGCTGGGGGTCCCACTCTATGGCTCTGATTGACCTTAGCCAGCCTGTTCTCCCCTCTGATGGACTTGTCAGGCTGGATTATGGGACATAAAGGAGGGCCAAGTCCTCCCCTGTGAAATTCCTAGACCTGAATATTTCTGCCCTCTTCCTGTTCTTCCTAGACCTGGAAGACAGGTGGATAGCAAGCCTGGGTCTGGGTGTCTTCTGTGTGTGAATGGGCTAGTCTATGAGCAGAGACCACTTGGAGCAGCATGCAGTGGAAGAGAAGGATGACGTTTGCAAAGGTGAAAGCAGAGTCAGGGGCACTGAAGTATTTGGCTCTACATATCCCAGGCCCAGGTTTCTCTCTAGACCTTATCTGGCCCCAAAACCTGACCCCTACCTCAAGGCAGCAGGAGGGACACTCCTGGCCGTAGTCTTGTTGGCCCCTGGCCATTCTCACACCCTCCTTCCCACAGGATCTGGCTTCGTCATGTGCAGCGGCAAAGAGAACCCGGACAGTGATGCTGACTTGGATGTGGATGGGGATGACACTCTGGAGTATGGGAAGCCACAGTATCCTTGGGGCACTGTGGGGCAAGTTGGGGCTAGTGGGGCAGGCCACAGGGAGTAAGAAAAGTAGCTAGCACCTCTGTTACTTGCCCACACTACCCACCTGAGCCAGAGTCTCACCTTTGGCCAGGAGAGCCCTCCTGACAAGTCAACCTTCATGGCCTACTGCAAACTAGGATCCATTGTCCTTGACCACCACACCAGATACACGGAAGCTGACGTCATCCCCTGCACTGGCGAGGAGCCTGGTGAAGCCAAGGAAAGAGAGGCACTCCGGGGCGCAGTTCTAAAGCAAGTGTGGGCACAGGTTTGGGAGGGTGGAATAGAGGATACAAAGCCCAGAGGCAAGGGTCAATCCAGTACAGACCTCAGGGCTGTCCTGACTGCCTTCAGGCCTCATTTTGTTCTTTCTCTTTCCTTTCCTCCAGTGGCGGCCCTCCCAGCACACGTATCACACCCGAGTTTTCTAAATGGGCCAGTGACGGTAAGTACTGACCCATGTTAGGAGTAATGGAGGAGAGGGGGTATCCCTGGATGGTAGTGACTGACTCAAGCCCAACCCCTCACCTGTGCTGCCCAGTCTGGCTGGAGTGTGAGTTGCCCTTCTGTCCCAGCAGAGATGCCATCCACCAGCAATGGCGAAAGCAGCAAGCAGGAAGCCATGCAGAAGACCTGCAAGAATAGTGACATTGAGAAGTGAGTGTGGTTGGCCAGGAGGGGGGTCCCCTGGGATAGCAGTTCAGTGGGAGGCAGGGGGCCCTTTGCTAGCAGCAAGGCCTGCTGCCAGGGCTTCTGTGCCCTGGGCACACGGCCGGCAGTAGAGCCCAGCTGGTGCTAAGCGTGACTCTGTGAATTGATCACTGGGCCACAGCCCCGGGAGCCTTGGCGGAGGGACGAACAGTCCGCCTGCCTGCCTGCCCACTGCGGCAGCCTCCACCCGGGGAATGTGATGTATGGCCGCCCAGCCCAGCCGGCGCACTTGATTCATCTCCAGTTTCTGTTTCTTAATCGGGAGCTAAATTGGTTTCATTTTTCTTGTCCCGGGTGGCGCTCACAGTGGGTTTTAGGCAGGAGCATCGGATCTCATCACTTCTGGTAGGAATTTTTGGCCTGAGTTCTCTGACAGGGGCAAGGGGGATCCATTAGCACTTCACCCAGACCTGGGCAGTCCTTGGGCCCGGATCCCCAGGAGCCACAAGGATTTGATATCAGCTGGGCATCTCACTGCCTTTCCAGAAGCCCAGCAAGGCCCGCTCTAGCCTAGGAGGTGACATTGTTCAGTCTAAAGTGCCTGGAGCTGTTACTGTTGGCCATTGCCTAACTCCTGCATCCACTAGCCCTCCTTCTGGCTGGAGGCTAGGTTGCCTGGGGTTAAAAGGCAGCCTCTTCATTCCAGTACCAGTGTTCCATCTTGCCTTCTGCCAGGAGAGTGGATTGCAGGCCAGTGCAGGGCTGGGTCGGTGGCCCAGGGTCACCTCCCATTTGTTTCCCTCCATTTTGTGTTGTCATAAATTCATTCCAGCCCGTTGTGGTTGATCAGTTTATCTCGGCCGGGGCCGCGAGTGCTGCTGGCATGATGTATGGGCCGCGGCGCAGGGCCCGGCTGCCCATGAATCACCGCAGCTGCTCCGTGTCAGCGCCGGAGCGGGCCGCACGGGTTCGGCGCAACCAGCTTGTGGGGGGGGTGGAATGACGTATGGATGTTTATTTAATAATTCTCTCCTACTCCAGCTGAGCGGGGCGGGCGGGGTTGTAGGGGGCGCCCGCCCTCGTCTGGAGGGGCTGCTCATAAATCAGAAAGACAAGATCATTAATCAGGGATGGCGCCCGAGGGGGAGGTAGGGGGCCAGAGCTAGTGGCCATCCATGAAGGCACTACCCACCCAAGGCTGGGGAAGTCAGGATTCCTATCCCACCTGTGTGAGCACAGCCACCAGTAGGCGGGGATCTCTGGGATGAAGTGGGGATTGGCTCAGTCGTGTGCAAGGATCTCCATTGGGTCTGGTTCTGCTGAGATTGGGGCCCTTCAGTCCCATGACCTCGCTTTCTCATTCCTACCCTAGATCTGTTTCACAACCCAGGGAAAGGGAAAGGCAGGATGTCATTGCTTCCTCCAGGTTTCTCTCCACCCTATGCCCTGGAGGGGTTCAGAAATAGCTCACAACCAGCCTGGGTCAGGGGTTGGAGGATTTGCTATTTCACCAGAGCAAAGATAAGAGGCCAGGTTGTGTTGAGTACATCCAGGATAGGTGGGCTTTGGAGTTGGTTATTGGCACTCAGTGTGGCCTTGTAGCTCTTGGAGATGGAGTGGAAAATGGCTTCTTTCTCTCCTGGTCCCATCTGTTTGTACCTTTCCAGCTCTAGTTCATTCTCTGATTTGGGAGTTAGTTCTGGGGTAGGCTGCCACCAGCTGCAGGCCTTAGTTTCCCCATCTTTGAAATAACCGTGTAGGACAAGGCAAATTCCCAGCCTTGTCCTTGGAGAGGAAGGGAGTGCAGCTACCCATTCTTATCTCCTTGTCAAGAATTTACCAGCAATTCAGATGGGGATGGCACATATGGCCTTGGGCAAAATGCCAGGGAAGGAACCAGCTGTTCAGGTGCTTGTGAGGAGGCAGGGGTGATAAAAGCTTCTAGAGCCAGAAGGGTAAATTGAAGCTTCCAGGGAATCAGCCAGTACCAGAAGGAATGGAGTCAGAGCCTTTCTCAGCATTCTTGGTGAGAGGCAGAGAGAATCACAGACCTATGGGGTGATGGATCTAGAGCATCCCTGTATAGTCACTTTCTGTGTTGCTTCTAGCACCCTAAAAGAAAAAGGCCAGAGACTGAAGTTTGTTGTTACCCATGGAATGCTACCATCATCCTCCCTTCCTATCCCCCATCACCACTGTATCCAGCAATGACAGACCACCTGTAAACTTTTGAGCTTTCTGAGCTGATTGCCTTGCCTAAGCTGCAGAGCAGCTCCGCAGATGTTCCTTGCCCACACCACACCTCACTTATGAGTCCACTTGCTCCCCCACCTCAGTCCAGTCTTTGCTTCCTGACTGAGTGCATCTTTGAAACCTTAGTTCTTCTGTGCACCCCGTCAGCATTCTCAACAGCTACCCATCGCCCGTGTGGTACTCTTCAGTACTGGTTTTGGCATTTGAGGTCCTCCGGCACACAATCCCCTTTCCCACTTCAGTGAGCCTTCCAGCCAGAGCAGGTTCTTAGGCCTCTTGGCCCTTATTTCTACTGTTCTCTTGGTCCAGATACCCATCTCCTCTTGAGTATAGCCAGTGTAGATTAATGGCTAGTCTCATAGTTATCAGTTGATCAGACAGACTCAGTCTGCCAGGTGGTAGTCCCATCTCCCAGTCTGTGGGAACTTTGGGCAAGCGACTTAATCTTTCTGTGCTTTAGTTTTTTCATGTAGAATCTTCTCATGGGGTTTTTGTGAGGTGTAAATAAGACAATAATTATTAGTCCATCAGTACAATCCCTGGCATTTAGTAAGTACTTAATAAATTTTGACTATTTTATTTGTATTATTATTATTATTCCCTAAGGCCCATCTCCAGCACCTACTCTGCCAGGAAGCATTCTTCTCCCTCTGTGAGCTCCCCTGGCTTCTGTTCACTTGTTTTAGAAGGAGTAGGAGGGATCCTTGAGATAGTCCTAGCTATTTCCCATTCAGCAGTGCAGCCCAAAGAGTCCTGGAAACATTGTAGGGACCTTCTGATGCAGGGCATGGACCACAAGCTGAGGACTCAGGGCATCAGAGGTCCCTAGGAAGAAATAACAAGGAACCCTTGAGAGAGGCCAGGCCTGTGGCAAGGAGACCTAGATTACATGGGGACTCATCCAGTCCCTATGTCTCACCCTTTCCCTGCGGGTTGGATGGACTCTTTCTTCAGCAGGTATTAACTCATGCTCACATGCCTGAAGTGGTGCTAACAGTAAATATTGGGGGAGTGAGCAGCCTCCCCTTGGGGAGCTCATACTCGGAACTTTATACTGCTGTGGCAAAGTTCAGCACAGGGAACCGCAAGCTACCAGTGGTGGTGCTGGCCGAGAGGGCTAGAAAGGGGTTCTGGGAGGAGGTGATAACCGGGTATGAATGATGAAGCAGAGCTAGTGAGTTGGGAGGCGAGGGGATCCAGAAGAAACAGTGCAGGGGCCAAGGGAGTGAAAGAGGTGCCATGTGTGGCGACACTTAGGAGTTTCATGTGGATGGAGCATAAAATAGGGGTAGGTTGCTGAGGGGTAGCTGGCAAGGGTTAACCCAAGGACATCTGTGGTAGAGCTTTACTCTAAAGGAGACATGGAAATGTCAGAAGTAAACATTATTAGACTTGCTTTTAGAATGTAAATTCTTCTAGGTACTGGGAGAATGGAATGGAGATGAGGGGCTTAGAAGCAGAGAGCCTATTTAGAAGACTTGTGGAGTAATCCATAGAAGAAATCCTGAGAGCCTGGGTTAGTGGTGGTAAGGGTGGAAAGAATTGGAGAGATTTCGGAGCTAGTAGGAGAGAAATGACAGATTTTGGATGTTGAAGGTGACTGAGAGGAGTGGCTAAGAGTGGTTCCCAGGTATCTGATTTAGAAATTCATCAGGTTGGAGGTAGAGGAACACAGAGGCTGAAAAACTTAGTTCTAGAATGTGGAGTTTGTAGACATGGAGTATCAGGAAAGGGGGCAGGCAGGGATGTATGTCTAGAGGATGTTTGTATATGTGGTTCTGGAATTCAAGGGAGGTATGGGCTGGAGGGTCAGATTGGGGGTGCCAGCCTGCTGCCCAACTGTGCCGTTCTCTTACAGAATCACTGAAGATTCTGCTGTGACCACGTTTGAGGCCCTGAAGGCGCGGGTCAGGGAGCTTGAACGGCAGCTATCTCGTGGGGACCGTTACAAATGTCTCATCTGCATGGTGAGTAGAAAGGAAACTAGGAGTACCTTTGGCCAGGGATCGAAGAGGATCTCTGCACTGTGATCTGGGCTCTTTGGGGGGGGCTACCTCAAAGTGACCCCTTCTCTGTTCTCCTCCCCCCTAGGACTCGTACTCGATGCCCCTAACGTCTATCCAGTGTTGGCACGTGCACTGCGAGGAGTGCTGGCTGCGGACCCTGGTGAGAGAGCATAGGGATCCGGGAGAGGGTGACTGTTTGTCCATGCTTGTGCTTGAGCCTGCTTGGGGGAGTGGGAACCAAGGAAGAGCAGGACCATAGAACAGAGCCAGAAGCCAGGATGTTCACCTCCCGAGTTCACTACATCCTCTCCTCCCCACTGTACTTTTATTAAATTCTCCCCCTCCACGGGTTCACTGTGTTCTCCCCTCCCCGTACCCCCTGCCCTCACCTCCAGAAAGCCCACTGCATCACACATACTGGTGAGACCCCAGACCAGGAGTAGGCTGGTTGTGGGGAAGCAGGATGCCCTCCCCCTCCCATTACTAAGCTCCTTCTGCTCCTGCCCCTGTTCTTCACTCAGGAGCAGCCATTAAAATGTCGCCCGGAGACAGCAATAAAAGGCTCGGACGTGGGCTCTGTGTCCTGATCAAAGGCCGCATGTAATCTCGTTAGGGCCGCGGCAGCCACAGCTGGACCCAGCCTTGTTCTCATTACTGGGGCTCCCGCTGCGGGGCTGGCCAGGCGGTTTGATCCTGGCATCCCCCCAACACAGGAGCATGCCTGCCTGCTCAGAGAGGCCGCCCATGGACCCCCAGCCTGGGCTGACAGGACCAAGGTCCCAGCACACACCGGCACAGCCACGTCTGCGGGCCCAGGTGTTCGCATGCACAAACATGGCACATTGTGAATAACCAAAGCCCTCCCTGTTTTCCCTGCAGGGGGCCAAGAAGCTCTGCCCTCAGTGCAACACGATCACAGCCCCCGGAGACCTGCGGAGGATCTACTTGTGAGCTAGCTATCCCAGGCAGGCCTTGCCTCGAGCAGCCCCACCTGCCCCCAGCCTCTGTGACAGTGACCCTCTCCCCTTGTACATACTTGCACACAGGTTCCCAGTGTACATACATGCACATACTCACACACACACGCGCACACACACATACACACACACACAACTCTGGAGCCAGAGTGGAGGCTGAGGCCCAGGCACTACCTGCTGGCTCTTCCCCATGGTTTGGGGGCCATGCCTGTTCCAGCCTCTGTTCCCAGGGTGGGGCAGGGAGGTGGGGGTGGGGGGAGTAGCGGGCAAGGCTCCTGAGATCCAGCCCCAGACTGACAGACGGACCGACAACATGCAGACACCAGACTGAAGCACATGTAATATAGACCGTGTATGTTTACAATGTTGTGTATAAATGGGACGATTCCTTGCCCTCCACCTATCCCCCCCTTTGGTTGTATGATTTTCTTTTTTTAAGAAGCCCTAGAAGCAGTGCCTCCTTGAGGGCTGGCTGGGGGCTCGGCCCATCCACCTCTTGGGAGGCCTGCCTCTCCCTCTCCCGTGGTGTCCCTTCTCTCTCCCATGTGCTCGGTGTTCAGTGGTGTATATTTCTTCTCCCAGACATGGGGCACATGCCCCGAGGGACATGATCCTCTCCTTAGTCTTAGCTCATGGGGCTCTTTATAAGGAGGGGGTGGGGGGCAGGAAATGGGGACCGAGCTGAAGCAGAGGCTGAGATGGAGGCTGGATGCAGGTGCTCCTGGCTTCCCAGCCTTCTGCTGAGAACCATCCCTGGGATTAGAGCTGCTGTTCCCAGGGGAGAAGTGTTGTCTTCCCCATTCCTCCCGTGGACCCCATGGTGTGATGCTGTGTCTGTATATTCTATACAAAGGTACTTGTCCTTTCCCTTTGTAAACTACATTTGACATGGATTAAACCAGTATCAACACTTGCTGCCTGTGTGTATGTGTGTGGGAAGGTGGGGGAGCTGATGGCTGCAGGGGGCGGTGAGTAGGAATGGGGGTGAATGGAGGCAGTTGAGGGGTTAATTGCTGGCAGCAGTATGGGAGAAAGGACTTAGCTAAAGGTGTTCAAAGCCAAGCCACGCAGGGTTGGTCTGCTTGGGCCCTGGAGCATTTGGCTTGGTGGGGGTGGGGCTGGGGCTGGGGATCTGGGCTCCTGACTATTGATGGATAGGGGCTCTAGGTTAATTCCTTATCGATGCAGAATCGTCAGCTCATTAATCACAGGAGAGGTCAGAGCTTGGGGGTACAGAGGGGATGCAAGCTCTATCCCCCAACCTAGAGCAGCTACAAGCTTGGTTGAAGACAAGCCCCAAGCCTCTATCCCTTTATGGTCCCCTAAAACATAAGAGACCACAGTGGGATCTCGGCCTCCCAGGCTTTTGTTCCTTCAATGTAGTGATTAACCTTGGGTCCCAGTGTAGTTACTGCCTAGATCCTCAGAAAGAATAGAAACCTCTATTGTCCAAGATGGACCTTTGGGTCGGAGAACTGAGGATGGGCCACTAGCACTAGGGTTATAGAGCTTTGTCTGTTGATCATCCCACAGCTCCCCGCTGCCAGGGAGATAGATCAGCATCCTGGACACCTCCCAAAGCTATAGATGAGTCCTCATCCACAACAGAAAGCTGTATTGAGGAACTTTCAAAACCTCAGAGTAACTCCGTGACCCCAGACTTTACACTTTGTCACACACCAGACCTACCTTCCTAAATCCCCAGCCTCAGATACCCCTTTTCTCTGGGATGCCCACAGTGACTACCACCCCTTACACCCAAAAGAAGCACAGAAGACAAGGCACTCTTGGTTGGGGCCCAGTGAAGCCCCTTCACAACTCCATTCCCAGCTTGATGACACCAAATATCCTGAACACAAGCATCCTGGATTCCATGTATGTGTCCTCTGTCGAGGCGAGTAGGAACAACCCCAGTGATGGCAGAGGGTTTGGGACAAGCAAGTTTGGATGAGTGGGTAGGAGATGGGGGCCACGGAGAGGTGAAGAGGAGGCTCTTAAATGCCCAGTTCCTGGCAGCCTGGCTTCTTTTATGTCTCTACTCCCCTCTCCTGCCTTGGACTCAGTGGGTCCTTAATGGCTGGTTACCCCCACCCTGGCGACCATATGCTCTCTAATAGGGCGCATTAACCCAGAGTGAGGGCATTCCACCGCCACTGCCCTGCCGTGGAAGCCTTGATTTGTCTCATGGCACATGCGGCACTGCCACCTGTTGGCCATGGCTGGGAATGCAGCCACACAGCACAGGAATCTCTACCACGATAGTGGGGACTCCCAGAGGGCTGATGGGGTGCAGACAGACCCTGGGGACACAAAGTCCATCATCTCTGAGAACATCAGGGGTCAGCTTCCACCCAGAGCTTTCCTAGCCATCTCCTTCACAGCCCAAACTTTCAAAGTCCATGCCTGCCCCCCAAGCCCCTTGACTACCACAGTAAGTTCATTCAATCAACAAATATTTATTGAATACTAACTATGAGCCAGCATCGTGCAGCAGTGACTTAAAGAATGATAGATGGTACAGAACTGTAAGGCTAGAGCCACCTCTCCTGCCTGTAGAGTATCCAACGGGTCTCCCTCCCTCCAAGGAGATAAAGGAGTTGGTTGTTCAGCCCAAAATTCCCTTACCCTGGTTCTGGTCTTTAGGGCCCACAGTCAGCTTGTTCCAGGTCCTGTTAGAGCACTGCGGCCTACCTTTCTCCACTCCATCTTGCAGCTTTAAGTTTGCGACTCTCTTGGATCCACTGGCTTCCTAGCAGTGTGGTAGAGCCAGGCAGGCCCCTAAGCCCATATCCTCAGTGGTTCACCTGACTTCTACCTCAGACTTATGGGCAATGAGGTCAGAGAGGCCTGAATGAGCAGAATCCACGGGGATAGTGCTTTACACTGTGGGGTTCTGCCCTTCCGGAGCAGGGATCACAGTCCCCATCCCCAGTCAGGCCTTACCCCCAGACCCAGAGGCACCCTCTGGCATCACCCCATAAAGCTTACCTTCCATTCGAGGAATCAAAACTCAACTCCGGTAATGCAAGATAACTGAGTTCTAGATGATGCACAATGCATGATGATTCAGTTCTACAGATCTGCTGTGCAACACTGTGCCTATGGTTAAGTGTATTATACACTTAAAATTTTGTTAAGAGAGTAGATCTCATGTTTAGTGTTGTTACCCCAATTAAAAAAAAATCAACTCTGGGTTCATCCACAAACCCTTCCCCGCTCTTTGTTAATCTTTACAGCCTAAATGCCACAGGAATCAGCAGCCTGACTGTTGCGCTTATCCAAACACAACCTACTGCAAGTCTCCTCCAGAGACACTGCCCAGGCAATCCCGCCCCTTAGGATCCTGGGGTAAGCAGACCACCAGCAGTCCCTCCAAAAAGAGTCACACAGGAATTTTCTATTTAGAGGGTCACAAAGTCCCAAAGGACTATAGGAGTTGAACCAGAGGAGAGCCCTACAGATTTAGGTTGTGGGGAGGTGTCAGGTGAGCTGGAGAAAGGACCTTAGCACTGCACACAGTTGCGCATGAAGTTGACACAGAGGCTTGTGTAGTAAGTAGGGTAGTCACGGAGGTGGCTGACATGTGCAGATGACACAAAGTCCACAGAGCGCACCAGGACCTGGTGTGCCAGGCGTGCCTCCACCATGCGTTCCACATCTCTGGCTAGGACGACCTCGTCGGCTTTTGAGTAGAGGTAGAGCTCAGGCCAGCGAGAGCCTGCATCCTGCAGCCTGTCATAGAAGTGGGTGTGGAACAGGGCTGTGAGTGGAGCAAGCAGGATGTGGAACAGGACTGCCACCAGGGCAAAAGCCACCAGGAGCAACAAGCGCAGCACAGCAGGTCGATGCTCTAGGATGACTGCCAGGGCCCGCAGAGCCCCTACTAGGTTGCTATCTCCAGGACCGCTGTCAAAGACGGTGCCCACCACACGCAGGTGGCAAAAGCGCCGATGGGTTTGCAGGAGCTCCAGCACATAGCGGTACACCATGACACCAGCATTGCTGAAGACGTGGAAGAGCAGGGGCTCCTTCTCAATCTCATAATCAAAGAGCAGCTCAAGCAGCTTCTGAGCCAAAACACGAAGTGAAGGGATGCCCAGGGACTCGGAGAAGAAGACCATGTGCCACGGGGCCGTGTACCGGATTACAATGCAGCCCTGGAGAGAGGAGAGAGGCCTGGTCAGTCCTCACGGGTGAGGTGGAGGTAGTGGGAACAGGCTAAGGTCAGAGAAACCCAGCAACCCCAACTTCTATAGGGCCCACAGAGTCCAGCAAAGCCCTAGGCCCTGCTTCGGACTGGATACTACTCACAGACATAGTGGGAGTGGAAGGCACACTCGAGGCCCATGTTTGGACAAACTGCTTTACTCTGGTCAAGCCCTCTTACACTGGGATGGTGTCTGAGGCCTGGAGCCTGCAGCATGTTTTGGAGACATCTGGGCTGACTAGAAGGAAGTTTCTACTCTGGTTCCCTCCCTATCTGTCTATTCCCACCCTCCCACCCCATACCTTGTTCATGTAAGGCCTCACTGCTTGGCTATACCCTGTTCCCAGCAACTCTGCTCTGCACTGCTCCTACTACCCAGGCACAAGTTGGTACCCCCATGAGACCAACCCCAAGAGATAGCCTGCAGGCCCCAGCCTTGACCACCAGAGGCCACTTCTGAGCCAAGCTCACATCACTTCCATCTCAGGTCACTGTCACCTTCCCCCTCAGGGCCCTGAGAGCAAAGTCATACTCTCTGAATTCAGGGACCTGACACTCAAATGTGTCTGGTTCCCAGGCCTGGGATCACTCCTCTCATTTGCCCTGAAATTCCAAATATAATAAACACACTTATTCCTCAAATTCTAAAATCTGGGCCCAAACTTCCTCTTGGCTTCTGTACCCTTCACTACCTGGGCCAAGTATGCTCCCAAATCTTCAAACAAGTCCCCTCCTAAGCCAGTTAGAAAAGCCACCCTGCCTAAGTCCTAACACTTCTCATCTTTTTGTTCCAGAGACAAAGGATCCTTTGCCAGGGGAATCTGAGTTGGGCAGGCTTTGGGGTCAGACAGGTCTAGGTTCAATTCCTGGTACCACCACTTATTAATAGTATAGACAAAGAGTGGTTTACTTCTTTCTGACTCTGGGTTCCCATCTATAAATTGGAATAACACCCAACACAGAAGGTTATGGTGAAAAAGTATCAAAGTGACCAAACAGCATCTGGCACAAAGTAACCTCTCAACTAACAGCAGCAGTAATTAGTGGTGATAGTAGTGACAAGGAGAAAATTAGGTGGGCACAGTACTTGATTGACCCATAACCAAACAGGGATGGTCAGCTGGGGTGCTCTGCCATCACCTAAGCGGCCCTGCTGAGACTCTGATGAGGGAGGTCACTTAAGGCCACCCACATTCTATCAAATGGTCAAATCCAATGGAGGTCTTTCAGTCTCCATCATAATTTTCTCCTGGCAGCATTTGGGATCACACACTCTTAGAAATATTATCTTTTTCTCAGTCTTTTAATAAGCTCAGTCTTTTTAATAAGTCAATATCATGACAAAAGGGACATTCTAGATTTTAAAAGAGGATTAAGGAACAAAGTAACCAGATGCAATTTGCAATCCTAGATTGGATCCTGGTTTGGGCACATCAGCTGTAAAGGACACTTTGGGGACAATTAGTGAATCTGAATATAGACTGGAAACTAGATGAGATGGAATTTTATTAACCCAAAAAGGTAGCGATCATGATCTGAAAAATGTAGGATACAAAACTGTATATTCAATTGATCCCATTTAGGTATAGAAGATACAGAAAACAAGCTGGAAGGGTACACACTAAGGTGTAAATAGAGGTCATTTCTAGGTGATAAAAATGGTGTGATTTTCTTTTAAATAATAAAATACTGGCGTTCTGAATTGGAAATAAATCTTTTTCTCTACGCTCATCCTGTCTTCCCTACCAGGGGGTAGAGGGAGCAAAGTCTTTTCAAGAATACGCCTCCAGCAACCTGCAACCTCAGCCCCTCTCTCTTCCCTGGCATGTTACTTCTTCTTTTCTCCCTTGTGCCTTCTGCCAGATAACATCTTTACTCTCTCCTTGTACAATGGCCCATTTCCCAAAGACTCTTTCTTGGATTCTGTCACGCCCTCCTGGATTTTCTTTCCATCTTTGACCACTCTTCCTTTCTTCATAGGACCCTCTTAATCTTCTACTGCTTTAAGTTTGGCTTCCCCAGGACTCTGTCCTAGGCCCCTTTTGTCCCTCGACACACTCCCGGGAGGATCTCATCTACTCCACCGCCTGATGATTCTCTTCTAGTATTCTTGTCTCAAAAAACATGCCCCTCTCTATCTAAGAAATGCCATAGCCAGAAACCTGGCATTACCCTGGACCCCTTCCTGCCCCTGTGCCCATACCAGATCTCTCATTAAACTGCCATCTACCTCCTGACAAGCTCCTCAATCCATCATCTTCCCTCTACTTGCACCCCAGCCCCAAGGTCCTGACCACCTTCTATTCTGGATTGCTGCAACCCCCTCCAAACTCACTTCCGGCTTCCAGTCCCAGCCCCTCCAATCCCTCACCACTGTGCAGTACCAGACTTTCTTTCTTTTTCTTTTTTTCCCCTGAATTGAAGTTCTCACTCTGTCCCTAATCTAGAGTTCAGTGGCACGATCACGGCTCACCACAGCTTCAACCTCCTGGGCTCAGGCGATCCTTCCATAGAGGCTGGGCGCAGTGGCTTATATCTGCAATCCCAGCACTTTGGGAGGCCGAGGCAAGAGGATTGCTTGAGTCCAGGAGTTCAGACTCTCTGACCCACAAATCTAACACCAGACTCCTACTTAAATCCCACGAGAACTCCCTCCAAGCCTCCCCTTTAACACTTGCCCTCTCTTTCATTCTCTGTTCTAGCCACACTCAACTATTCCTATTCCTCTGCCTGCCCTCAAGCATCTTAGTCTAACAAAAAAGCCAGGCAAACAAGCCTAGGCTAGTGAGTAGAATTCAGAAGTAGCCGAAACTGCTTGCAGAGTGAGACCGTCTGTAAAAGGCAGCACCAGAGCACCAGCTGTGGTGGTTGGGGGGGAGGCTTCAAGCTGAGAACTGCATTTTCTCCCTAGCCTCTCTCCCTTTCCCAGGCCACCACACACCTTGGACAGGGTACAGATGTGGGTCAGTAGAGGGACCTCTGAGGGAAGGAGACTCAGCTGGCCTTTCACCCAGGTGGTGCCTCCTACTCCTCAGTTCCAGGCTTCCAGCTGGCAGCTGGAGCTGTCTGTACTGCCTCCCCTGCAGAGGGCTGCTCTGGAGGGCAGGGAGGAGCCAGCCAAAGATGTGGTACATATACACAATGGAATATTACATAGCCATCAAGAAGGACAAACATATGGGCTTCACAACAACCTGGATGGATTTAGAGTCTATCATACTCAGTGGTCTATCACAGAAACAAAGAACAGAGTATCACATGTTCTCACTCATAGGCAGACCCTGAACATTTACCATAATACTGGGGACTGGCAGACTGGGCATGGTGGCTCACACCTATAATCCCAGCACTTTGGGAGGCAGAGGTGAGAGGATTGCCTGAGCCCACGGGTTCAAGACCAGCCTGGGCAACTTGAGGAGACCTCATCTCTACAATAAATCAAAAAATTAGCCAGGCATGGTAGCTCGTGCCTGTAGTTCCAGTTACTTGGAAGGCTGAGGTAGAAAGATTGCCTGAGTCCAGCAGGTCAAGGCTGCAGTGCACTCCAGCCTGGGTGACAGAGTGAGAGTCCAACTCAAAAAAAACAAAAAAAAGAAAGGGATTGGCAGTAGCGGGATACTGCCGGGGTGGGGGAGGGGGACATGACATCAATAGGGGTACCTGATCTCAAACCAGGCAAAGTGGGGACAAAAGAGAGGCCCATACTTTACCTGTACGATGACCATTTATATACCTAATCCTGAATTGTACCCCACATCTTTAAAATAAAATTTAAAAAGTTTTTTTTAAAAATGTGACAGCAAGCTGGGCTCAGTGGCTCAGCCTGTAATCCCAGCACTTTGGGAGGCTGAGGTGAGTGGATTGCCTGAGCCCGTGGGTTTGAGACCCACCTGGGCAACTTGGCGAGACCTCATCTCTACAATAAATCAAAAAATAGCCAGGTGTGGTAGCGCATGCCTATAGTTCCAGTTACTTGAAAGGCTGAGGCAGAAGGATCGCTGGAGCCCAGCAGGTCGAGGCTGCGGTGGCCGGGAGCATGCCACTGCACTCCGGTCTGGGTGACAGAGTGAGACTCCAACTCAAAAAAAAAATGTGACAGTGGCTTTCAAAATATAACCAGGCCCTCCCAAGGCTGTCTCCAATGAACTCAGCCTCTACATCGAATGTTTGGTACAGCCTAAGAAGAAGCATGAATCTCTCTTTCAAGAGGCTCTACTATCAGGGAATGTGAAAGGTGCCATGGTCGTCCTAAGACAGAGACATACCTAGTCAGAAAAGGAGAGAGTCCTGGGAGTAAAAACTATGCCCAGCACACCCTGTCCAGGATCCTGCTGCCCAGAAGGGACTTGAGCCTGGGTTGACTATGCAACTAGGGGTGCACATCAAGGCTGGGCTGTCCACTATGAGATTCAGGGAAGAAAGAAGGGGAAGTAGGTCAGGAGACTGAAGAGGCCAGACCAGGCCACAGAGCTGGCAGCAAAGGGGCAATAATCCTGTCAAAAGTCCTCTTGACCCCATCGTCTTCCTCACAGGCTGTTTTTAATGCCATTCCTAGGCCTGCCACATAGGTGGTCAGCCTTCACTGCAGCTCAGAAGTAAGGGCAGCCAGACAGAGCTCCCACAAAGCAGCTACAGAAGACAGGGCCCAAGCAACCCAGGTGTCCACATGTCTGCAGTACTCACCCTTTTATGGTAGATGGCACTGTACTTGGCAAGGTTCTTGTCCCTGCAGCCACCCCAGCCCAAGAGGATCACTACCGGCTGTCGAGTTTCCACCTCTTTCCCATCTTGGCTGGGGCCGTTCTCTGAAAAACAGATGTGGACTGTCAACACCAGATTTGGAGTGGAGGGTGAGGGTGACTGACCAATCCAGGGCCAGCACCACTCTGGCTGCAGGCAGGGAACCAACAGGTGCCAGGTCCAGGCATCCTGCCTGTCCCTGTGCCCTAGGCTCCCACAGGGCTTCCACCCTGTTCTGCTCCAGCTGCCTTTCTGCAGGATTCTCAGGAGGTGCTGTGAGATCAGTGAACAAACCCACCTAAGGACACCTTTCTTTAGTAACTCAAAGCCAGCCCAAGTGAGAAAAGTGAATACTTTCTAAATGCCATTTCACCTTCTGATCCAGGGGTCAGCAAACTGCAACCCAGGGACCAAATCAGGTCCAGTGCTATTTTTGTAGGACCTATAAGCTAAAATGTGTGTGTGTGTGTGTGTGTGTGTGTGTGTGTGTGTGTGTGTGCCATCCATGGAGGCCCACCTGAACGTTAGGAAGCAAGGTGGACTGTGGACCCTGAGACCACTAGGATGTGTTTAGGAGCTGTTGGCCCATTCCCTCCTCCTTTTTTGCTATTTAGCACATCTCATTAGAAGGAACTTTGATGATCTAAACATGAAGCTCTGAGAGTACGACAGGCATGGCTTACTTTAGGAGTCCATTGTTCTTATTTCTTACAGACTGCGGTTTTGGCTTTAAACTTAACACAGTTCAAACTCAGGTCACATTTGGGAGCCTTTAATATGGTACAAGCTTCTTTACAAGATTTAAAAGTATATTTGTAGAATTAGTATATACATATGGAGAGCTGTTTTCAGCTTTAGATGGTATAGATGATTATCTAGAGTTACTAGAAACGGCCCAGCACGAACTTTGGACTGGGCCACATTCCTAAGAGCCCAGTGCTACTTTGGACTGGGCTGCATTCTTTTAAACTGGTTTTAGCTACAGTTAGTGTAGGGTTTTTCTGCTTATTATAGAAATTGAAATTATTTTATTCATAGAAAGTATTGTAGAATAGGTTATGCTACATCAGTGAATTATGTTAGTTCAAGCATGATCAAACATGATATTTTGATGTTTAATAAGAATACAGCTAACTTTAGAAATTTCATTGTTCCCATTTTCTACTATTGTGGTTTTGGCCTTAGTACAACTTACAGTTTATATTTGGGTTTTATTTTTAGAAGCTTTATTGCTGATGATCAGCTTTACATATTAGAATTAGGAATTATAAACTTTTATAGAAGTAAAAATAGATATATAGGATTTTAGAACAGCCATTTTGTTAAGAGATTGTAATCAATTGTTCCTAGAAACAGCCCAGCTTGATCTTTTGACTGGGCCACATTCTTTAGGAACTGATTTGGGCTATAATTAAGAGTTTCTATAGTGTAGGTAGAATTAGCGTAAAATAGAAAGGAATTAGGATTTAAGTTAGTCATTAGGTATTGCGTATGCCTAAGTTTTAAAAGTTATTGATTATTAGATTATGATGTTAGAATTGTAGTATTGCTTTTGAGGAATATTAACCAAGCATGAGGAACAGTGAGATAATTTTGGGATCGTCCCCCTCATCCACCTGGCTTTGTGTTCATGTAAATGTCTTGTGATTTAATTGGGATTGTCCTTCCTCATGCCTGAGGAAACACCTGGTAGTTGGGGGACGCCCCTCATCCACCTGGCTTTGTGTTCGCGTGAAAGTCTTGTGATTTAACCTGTGAAAATTTGGGATAAAAGGATTACGGTTTGTCCCATTAAATGGCTTCTGTACTAGACAGACAGAGTCCAGTCTCTTTCTCCGCCCCCCCCCCCCGCTTCTTTCTCTTTATTTCTCCAGAATAATTGCCGACGCCGCCACACCTCCCAGGGATCCCCTAAATCTCTCTGTAGGGGCTGGCCCCCCGCATATGTGTGTTTTAAGAGACAAGGTGATGAGCCACCATGCTCAGCCTTAAAATGGTTTTACATTTTTAAATGGTTAAAAAAATCAATAGAATAATATTTTGTGACACACGAAAATTATATGAAATCCAGATTTGAGTGTTCACAAGTAAAGATTTATGAGAACATTGCCACACTCATTATTTACTTAATGCCTATCACTAGTTTCACACTAAGACAGCAGAAAGGAGTAGTTACAACAAGACCATGGGGCTCACAACGCCTAAAATATTTACTGGCTCTTTACAGAAAAACCTAGCTAGCCCCTGTTCTAATTCCATGAGCCGATGGAAGAAGAGGGTCTTAGATGGAAATGTGTAAGACTGTGCAAGCAGGGATGTGAGGCTGACTGTCTCTGGCCCATGTTAAAACACTCACACAGTCCTGCCAGAGAATAATAACAGTCTATATGTACTGAGGTTTAACCCTTGTAACAATATTATAAGGCAGGTATACTCGTACTACAGAGAAGGAAACTAAGGCAGAGTGAGGTTAAGTTACTTGCTTAAGGTTACACAGTTAGGAAGTACAGAGCTGGGACTCTGGTCCTTGTTCCCCACCCTAAACTACTCAAGCACCTTCTGCCTGCTGCCCCATCTACAGCTGGAAGCATGTCCCCTTGGGTGATCTGCTAAGAGGCACAAGCCAGCTGCCACCACCATGGCGGCTGTTGAAGAGGCTTCCCTGCAACCTTGTCAAACAGACCTCATTTCATTTCCCCAGCAAAGTGAATGCCCACCCCCTCAGGGGGACTTTGGTACAAGGACTGCCTGCAGCTAGTTATCTGCCCTCCCAGAAGGGCCACATGTACCCTTCCAAGGACCAAGCCACTTGGCTATGCTCAGCTGCCACCCTGAAATTTATGGATGCCAGTGGTGACCTGGCAACAGTAAATTTCAAAGCTAGTTAAGAGGATGGTAAATATAAATCACTAACCTTTGGACAAAAGGAAGACAACAATTTCCTGTGGAAATTAATGTGATTGAAAAGTTCAGTGTTCCTGCTCTCTAGTAGTGGCGATTCTGGCCCTCGGAGATTAACTGCCTGCACCAGTGGGGATCCCAGGCTGAGTTGCAACTCAGCCTGGAGCAGAAGCTGCCAGTGCCTCAGTCCCTTGCTGACATCTGCCAGCCCTCCCAGACTCCACTGATGCTGGCTTGGCTTCTGATTCTGGTCTAACACAGGCTGCTCCAAATAGTCTCACCACTTTTCTCAGCCTAGTGTCCCTGCCTCCTGCTAGGGTGGCTCTTCACCTATACAGGCCTTTATGGTGAAGAGGCCATGTCTGGGTCTCAGTGGGGCCCAGCCCAAACTCACTGGGGATGACTCTGCCCATGAGGCTCAGGCTGAGGCAGCCTCTGGACGGGGATCAATCGCTATTGTTTGAACTTGCCTTTGCATCTCTGAGCTTGGGCAGCTGGATTTCTGAGACCCTGCCCCATGGAGGTTCCCTTACCTCTGTGCAGCTGTCTGAGAACAAACTCCACTCCCCCTGCCCAGAGGGTTGCCCCCATGTGCCATCACCAAGACACCAACAAAGGGCTTTGGGATTTATCTCAAAGACAGAGAAGGTAACCAGGGAGGTCACATTCCCTGGTGGCCACAAGGATGTCAAGGTCAGCCCCCAAGAACAGAGATGATGCATTCCCAATTGCAGGAGGTGCAAATAGCTTTTGCTGGGCCTCTAAACTGTTCCTCCTCCCCCTGATGGGATTTATAACTCCATTTTGCTGGCACCCTTGGCCTCACCAACTCAGACAAGAATGACTCTTTCCCAGATATGCATCTTCATGAAGAAACCTTCAGAATACTGAAACCCTGGACAGGCTGCCCACTTCCAGTGCCCAAGCTTTCTGTAACATTCTTCAAGGAAAGGAGATGGTCCCTCTGTGCTCTAGTCAGGCACTCCAGGCAGCCCCACCAAGCCCCAAGGTACTCTTCCTATCGGTAGGCATCTCCCACTCCCCTCATGCACTCTCCTCGCAGTGCCTACGCTCCATGCTCACTCCCAACTCAGGGTTTTGTCATGACTTCCTCCCCGCTGGTGCTATACTGCCCCTTCTGATTCAATCCATGAAGTGCTATAATTCTGGAAAATCCAAGGTGCTCTGGGAACATGGCTGAGAGAGTGATGGTGATTGGGAAAGGGTTCCCAAAGGAACACACGTTTGCTGCAGTGGCCTTGGGAGCACGCCAGATGGACAGAGAGGGCATTAGCAGGGGCAGGGGGCTGTGGAGATGTCACAGTCAGTTTGGGGCACAGCAAGGAGTCCTGGGGGGCTAGAACCCTAGGTGAAGGAAGAGCTGCCAAGGGTAGGACTGGATCCTGCAGGGCCTGTATGCCATGCTTAGGAGTTAGGATTTTATTCCATTCAGTAGAGAGCACCTGAAGATGCCAAAGCTGGGGAGTGGCACAATCCAATACGTATTGATCGATGACTTACAAAATTATTTGTTTAGCAACTGTTTCTCTCACCTTAATGAGCAGGCCCCACAAAGGCAAGAAACTGGGTCTGTTGTATTTATTGCCACATCCCCAATGGCCAGCACCATAGCTGGCCCACTCAATAGCATTTAGTAGATATGTGCTGAACGAATGAACACATGGTTACAAAGTGAAGGAGAAAGAGCTAGCATTCTTCTTGTTCCCCATTGCCCTTTCCAGAGTAATAAAAGTAACTTCTATGGCTACTATTATTGCCACACCTGGATCATGATTCCTCTCCCTTACTTGCAAACCCCTCCTCTGTTCTCACTGGCCATATCACCCTCCCTCTCCTGCTGCTGACATCTCCAGGCCTCTAGTAGCTGACCTAGAGGCACTGAAAACTTTGGCCACTGGCTCAATCTCCTAGTCTATCCCAAGTCCTCTATTCCAGGACGCTGGGCAGGCAATCAAATACACCTTGTTTCCAAACCACTACAAACCTCTATGGGCAAAAATAGCTAACACACACAGCACTGTGTGTCAGGCACTATCCTAACTACTTTACGTATCAGCTCATGTAATGTTCACAAAACCTTTATGAGTTTAACTCTGATTATTCTCATTTTACAGATGAAAAACTAAGGCACACAAACAGTAAGTAACCTCCTCAAGGTGACAAGACTAATAAGTAGTGAAGGTAAAATCCAAACCCAGGTGTTCTGACTCTAAAGACCAGCTTATATTCATGACCCTAGCCAGCCTCCTGTAACAAAACCCAAGCCTCTGGTCTTGACCAAATCTCTATTACCTCAGCTCCACACCTGTACACACGGCTGCCTCTTGTACGTCAGCAGACCCAACAATGATCTCATCTACCTGCTCCTCCCCGGCCAGAACCTCAACACATCCTTTGGATGTGCAACCATCCTAGGAGTTAGTTACTATTACTATCCCCATTTTGCAGATGAGAAAACTAAAACACAGAGGCATTAAGCCTCTCTCTCCCAAGAACACACAGCCAGGAAGCAGCAGAGCCAGCATCCATCTTTGGACCACCATACTATACTGTCTCCATCTCCAGGAACTTGCACGTGCTCTCTTCCCCAGCCCAGGGTGCTGATTCTCCATGTTCCTGCTTTGCTAATGCCCACTCCACCTACAGATTCAGCTCACTGCTCACTTCCAGGAAGCCCTCATTGAAGCCCACCCCAGCCCTTTCTCCTCACTCCCTCCCCAAATCATCAGACTGGATGTACTGTCACAGCACCCACCACCACCATGCCACTACGCTTTGATAGTGCTCATTAGGAACAGGTAGGAGGCTAGTGTAACATGCAAAGCAAGAGATGGTGAAGGCCTAACCAGGATAATGGAGACAGGCAGGGAAAGGGAGGGAAGTGACAGAAGAAGACAGAGTCACAAAAGCTTTGGAACACGCATCAAAAGTCTAAAAAACATGCAGCCTTTGACTTAGTAATTCCACTTCTAAGAAACAAAAATGTTGAATCCTATAGAAATATTTAATAACACATTAAGCAGGTCACAGATATAAATGTAAGAGCTAAAACTAAGGCTGGGCAAGGTGGCTCAAGCCTGTAATCCCAACACTTTGGGAGGTAGAGGTAAGAGGATTGCCTGAGCCCAGGGGTTCAAGACCAGCCTAGGCAACTTGGTGAGCCCTCGTCTCTAAAATAAATCAAAAAAATTAGCCAGGTGTGGTAGCACGCGCCTGTAGTTCCAGCTACTTTCACCTGAGCCCAGCAGGTCGAAAGCTGTGGTGGCCATAAGCGTGCCACTGCACTCCAGCCTGGGCAACAGAGTGAGACTCCAACTTGAAAAAAAAAAAGAGCAAGCCGGGCTCGGTGGCTCAGCCTGTAATCCCGCGCCTTTGGGAGGCTGAGGTGAGTGGATTGCCTGAGCCCGCGGGTTCGAGACCCGCCTGGGCAGCGAGACCTCATCTCTACAATAAATCAAAAAATCAGCCGGGCGTGGTAGCGCACGCCTGTAATTCCGGCTACTCGGAAGGCTGAGGCGGAAGGATCACCGGCGCCCAGCAGGTCGAGGCTGCGGTGGCCAGGAGCGGCCACTGCACGCCAGTCTGGGCGACCGAGTGAGACTCCAACTCAAAAAAAAAAAAAAAAAGAGCTAAAACTATAAAACTCTTAGATGAGAACATGGGAGTAAATCTTTGTGACTTTGGATTAGGCAACAGTTTCTTAGATAAGACATCAACAATATAAGGAACAAACAAACAAACAAAACAGTAAAATTGAGACTTCATCAAAATTAAAAACTTTTGTACCTCAAAGGACACAATCCAAAAAATGTGAAAACCCCTACAGAACGGAGAAACGTTTTACAAATAATATATCTGATAAGGAATATCCAGAATATATAGAGAACTCCTAAAACTCAACAACGAAAAATAAACCCAATTCAAAAAACAGGCAAAGGACCTGAATAGACATTTCTCCAAAAAAGATACACAAATGGCCAATAAATATATGAAAAGATGTTCAACATCATAGTTATCAGGGAAATTAAAATCCAAACCACTATGAGACACTACTTTATACCTACAAGGATGGTTATAATAAAAAAGTCAGATAACAATAAGCACTAGTGAGGATGTGGAAAAATAAGGACCCTCATTCATACACTGCTGGTGGAAATGGAACATGGTGCAGTCACTTTGGAAAACAGTGTGGCCAGGCCTCAAAAAACTTATGCAGAGAGCTACCATATGACCTAGAAATGCGATTCCAGGGTATATGCCCAAGAGAACTGAAAATATATGTCCAACACCAAAGCCTGCACATGAATGTTCATAGCAGTCACAATAGCCAAAAGATGGGAAAAAATCCTATCATCTGTGAATGGATAAACAAAATGTGATACATCCATATAATGAAATACTATTCAGTCGTTAAAAGGAATGAAGTATTAATACGTGCTACAACACGGATAAACCTTTAAAACATCAAGCTAAGTGAAAGAAGTCAGACACAAAGGTCACATATTGTATGATTCCAGCTGTATAAAGTATCACGAATAGGCAAATCCATAGAAACAGAAAGTATATTAGTATTTGCCAAGGGCTGGGGGCGAGAAGGAAATGGGGAGCTACTAGTAAAGGTCCAGGGCATCTTTTTGAAGTGATGAAATGTTTTGGAATTAGATAGCAGTGGAAGTCTTACAATTCCGTGAATATACTAAAAATCAATGAATTGTACATCTTAAAAGGGTGAATTTTATGGCATGTGAATTATATCTCAATAACGCTAAGAATTTTTAAAATCACAGTAATACATTAAGTGAAAAAACAAGTTGTAAAACAGTATCACAACAGAATACCCTTCTCAACACATGCACATATATTTTTATGCATAGCATAATACATCAAATATTAACAGCAATTATTTCTGGGATTAGAGGCAATTTCTTTTTCATGATTTTTAAAATCTATTCTCTATAATCAATATGCATCACTTTTGCCATGAGAATTAAAATGTTATTTCAAACAACAACAACAACAGGGAGATGGTCCAGCAGAGTCAAAAGCAGTTGAGAAGTCACAGAGATCATGGATGCTCAGAAGTCCCCTGCACTGTGGAAATATCCTTTTCAACCCTAGCACTTCTTGAGCACCCCACAAAACAATTTAATCTCACAGCCTCCCTGCCTTCTAGAATTTCTCAACAAATAACACTGACATGGAGAATACGAGAATTACAAATACATATGTTGTACAATAGTTCAAGTCATATAGCTAAAGCATAAATTAGATTGTGTATATCCCAGGGGCAAATGGGGAAGACAAAGGAAAGGGCTGACAAGGCATAAGGGTCTGCAGTACCATGCATGCTTTTCTATTTGCAAGTCAGAATCAAGATACAAAGAGCCTATGTTTTCTTTTTAAATGTAAATAATAGAAGAATTCTCAATTTTTTCTGTTCCCCAGAAATACTTTCTAGAGTCTTGCAGTTCTTATATTTAAACCAAATTACTACATTTTAAATTTACTTTTTGAAATAACAACACAGTAGAGTAGCATTGTATCTAAGAGCACAATATACTGTATAAAGTTATATCTGGGTTAAAATCTCTGCCTCTGCCCTTGACTATGACATACATCTTAAGCAAGTTCTCTAAGCATCAATTTCCTTATCTGTGAAATGGGAATAATAATACAAAAGACGAAATAAGATAATGACTACGGAGGGCATAGCAAGGTACCTAGCACAAGGAATAAGTTCAATAAATCGAAATTATTACTTCACAAGTAATGCAGGCTCACTGAAGAAAAAGTAGAAAATGAATATCTAATAAAATTGGAATCATACTGTTTGTAATCTGCTTTCTTCCGTTTAGCAATATATTGTGAACATCTTTTCCTGTCAGTTTATATATTTCTACACCATTATTTTTAGTGGCTTCAGAGAGGCTGTAGAATGTTTCATAATTTATGATGACCAATCTCCCATTATTGGACATGCTGTTGTTTCCAATTTTTTGCTGTTATAAAAATACTTTAATGGACACTCCTTTCTTTGTGCATGTCCCTAATTGTTTCCTAGAAATGGCACCATATTCAGGACAGATCTTCCTAATGGCAATCAAATTTTTTACATGCACAAGCTTTGAAATACGTCTCTCAAGATGAAATCTGGAATTACTTTGGGCAAGATAATTCACCTCCCCCCAAGTATCTGTTCTTCATCTGTAAAACAGGATTAAGAATACTCCCTACTTCACAAGGTGATTGTGAAGATTTCAATAATGAAAGGAGGCCAGGCTCCGTGGCTCAGCCTGTAATCCCAGCGCTTTGGGAGGCCGAGGTGAGTGGATAGCCTGAGCCCGGGGAACTTGGCGAGACCTCATCTCTACAATAAATCAAAAACTAGCCGGGCGTGGTAGCGCGCGCCTGTAGTTCAGGCTACTTGGAAGGCTGAAGTGGAAGGATCGCTGGAGCCCAGCAGGTCGAGGCTGCAGTGGCTGGGAGCAGCCACTGCACTCCAGTCTGGGCAACCGAGTGAGACTCTAACTCAAATAATAATAATAATAATAATGAAAGGAGCTCCTGGCAGGCCTGGCATGTGGACATGTTAACAGCATAAATACAACAGACACTCAGAGAAAAGGAGGCCTGCAAGGGGTACATCAGGTATGGATCTCAAATCCAGGGTCTAGTACGGCACCCGGCAGAGAGCAGACACTTAGAAAGGGTTTTTATTAATGGTTGAAAGAGAAGTAATCGTGATTCAAAGAATAAATGAAACTTCTCTGTTCAAAAATTTTAAAAGGACTTTGGGTCCCTACAGACCAGATAGGGATCAAGTCCCTACTAACTCTTCACCTGGGTCTTTGAGGCCTGTCTGGCATGACAGCTCTTAAGGTTTTCATCTCATTCTCTACTCCCAAAAGCACACTAGCCTCCTGCCAGGCTGCTGTTCCCTACAGCCACTCGCAGCCCTCCCTCAGGGCCCTTACTTCTGTACCTTTCTCCCATCCTAGTACTAGCCAGACCTGACCCTGCTTAGCTTCCAAGATCAGATGAAATTGGGCATATTCAGGGTGTGATCACAGACTTGACTTCTTCACTTTCTGCTGCTCACCATGGATCTGTCAGCCCTCCTGAAGCTTTAGACTGAGCCTCAACTGTTCTTCTCCAGAAAACCTCCCCCACCACAGGACCCACCTTGGTGGTTCAGACCCTTCAGTGTCGTTTCCCAGATGCCAGTGAAAGCCTCCTGAGGGTTAAGACTATGTCTACATTTCTTTGACCTGGCCAGTGGCTAGCAAAAGAGTGGGTTCACAATCAAGTCAGGTTCACAATCAAGTCTGGGGAACTAAAACTCCTCACTTCCTCTCTCTGTGATGCCCTTAAGGACTTCTGTGTACACTAAGAGCAAAATCCTCATCCCAGGCCCAGAGACCCAACTCCACTGATTCTTTTTTTTTTTTTTTAAGTTGGGGGGGGGGTCTCAATTTGTTGCCCCAGCTGGAATGCAATGACTTGATTACAGCTCACCACAGTCTCAACCTCCTAGGCTCAGGCAATCCTTCCACTTCAGCCTCCCAAGTAGCTGGAACTATAGACACATGCCACCATACCTGTCTTATTTTCTCTTTTTGACTTTTTTTTTTTTTTTTTTGTAGAGATAAGGTCTCGCTATGCTGCCCAGGCTAGTCTCAAACTCCTAGCCTTAGGCAATCTTCTTACTTCCTTCTCCCAAAGTGCTGGGATTACAGCTACCATACCTGGGCCCCATTGATTCTATGAATTATTATTATTATTATTATTTTAGTAGGAGTCTCACTGTCACCCAGGGTGGAGTGCAGTGGCACGCTCATGGTATGACAACCTCAGCCTGTTGGGCTCAGGTGATCCTTCCACCTCAGCCTTCCAAGTAGCTGGAACCATGGGCATGCACCACCATGCCCAGCTACTTTTTTTTAATTATTATTATTCTTTGTAGAGACAAGTTGCCCCTGGATTCTGGCAATCCTCTTGCCTCAGCCTCCCAAAGTGCTGGGATTACAGGCATGAGTCACCCCACTCAGCCTGAATTAATTTTTTTAACATTTACTGAACATGAGAGTAAACGTGGTGCCTTTAAGAAGGCTGCTGGCACAGAGGAGATCTGATGGGACTTGGCTGACCATTCTCTGGATTGAAAGAGGGGTAGCACAGCCTGGGCTTGGAATATCAGAGCAGCTCTGGCTTGGGTCCACAGTGCTGCCAAATGATTCCATTCAGCTAACTTGGCACCTCATCCCTACCAGGCTCCGGCAACAGTGAGTAAAACCATCACAAGCATCACAGAAACAGGGTAATACAATTCCATGGAAGCCACAGGAAAGAACCTTCCCAAAAGAATGAAATAGGAGCTGAGTATTAGGAGGATAAGGGGATTGCTACTCTGGAAAAAGGAGGGGAATGGCAGATTCTAGGTCAAAGGACTGGCTTCAGCAAAGGCCAGGACAGACAACCCTTGGCATGGGCAGCCACAGGTACTAGCTGGTGGGATTCCCAGCAGGAAGATCCTAGACTTCCCAGCCTGAGCTACAAGCCCCAGGGCTCTGAATGACCCCAGATCTGCAGCTGCCTTCCAGCTAACAAACGTGTCAATATTAGCTGCTTGCCTCTCTGCCGGCTCTCAGCAGTGCTGGGCTCTGTGGTTTTGATTATCAAATATGGAAGAAAAGTAATGTCAGAAACCAAATATGACTGTCCTACGTACTTCTTCACCATTTTTACAGTAATTACAAAAGAGAGATGACCTCTGGGTCCCCAAAAGATGGTCACTCTGTGGAGCCATGCCAGTCTGTGGGGGAGCTGTCTACAGATGGGAAGCAAATAGATTCAGGGGATCACTGTGTCGTGACCTCCTTCTGAGGGGTTCTCCAACCTCCAGCACAGCTCTGGAGGCAGGCACTGTAACAGGGAAGAGCATGGTGAACTCCAGCCAGTGAGGAGAAGCAATCAGGAGGAGGAACAACAGAAAGCCTTGGAGGTCTTTCCCTTGGAGAAGAGGATTTGAGGACGGCATGAAGCTGTCCTTTTGAAGAGAGGAAGAGAGATTACTTGCTCTGTGCTGTACCCACAACCCTCTAGCCCTGCAGTTATCGCATCATTTTGAAACCAGTTGCTTACAAACCCACATCCCCTCCCCAAAACCTCAGCTCCCTGAAGGGTGCCTGTGCGTGAGTCACTTCTGAGGCGCCAGCAACTAACCCATGGCCAGGACACAGCAAATGCTGAACTGAGAGGGGAAATGACACGAAGGTCTACTGTGGCCCAAAAAAGGGAAGTGCTTTCTAACAATCCCAATTGTCTCCAACAGGCCAGGATGTTTGGGTGGAAGCATCCCAACAGGGAAGGGTCTGCCAACAATGGAAATGCCCTCATGCTAACAGAGGGATGCAGGACACAATGGCCCCCTGAGATTTCGTCCAACTCTAAGACCCACCTCATGAAGCAGTGAAGGGAATCACAGGGGAGGAAATGCACTGACAGCACCTGCTCCATGCCAAGCACACACACCAGTCACCATCTTGTTAACCCTCACAATCCCATGAGGTGGGCACTATTATTATTCCTGTTCCACAGTGGAGGAATCTGAGGCTCAGGGAGGTTCAATAACTTGCCAAAGACGTAGAGCTAATAAGAGATGAAGCTGAAATGTGAACCAAGACTGCCAGGTTGCCCTCCTGAGCTGAGAGAGAACTTCTGCCTGCCTGGCTATGCAGAAGGCAGCTCCAGCCCTTTGCAGCTGAAGGCTCTCCAAAGGCAGTAATATTAACTGACCTCATCTTTTGCTGATGCCAAAACTTGTCAGAAATATTTTTTTTTAATTGGAGTCGCTACATCACCCAGGCTGGAGTGCAGTGGCATGCTCACAGCCATCCCAGCGTTGACCTGCTGGGTTCTGGCGATCCTTCCACCTCAGCCTTCCAAGTAGCTGGAACTACAGGCATGCACTACCATGCCTGACTAGTTTTTTTATTTACTGTAGAGGCAAGGTCTCACCATGTTGCCCAGGCTGGTCATGAACCCGCGGCCTCAGGCAATTCTCTTGCCTTGGCCTCCCAAAGTGCTGGGATTACAAGCTTGAGCCACCACGCCCGGTCAGAAGTATTTTTACATCTATAGACCCTAGAACCCTCAGCCAACAGATCCAGCTCTAGGGAACAACAGTTGGTCTGGAGTCATCTGTTCTATAGACGCCTAAGGGCCGCCCTCTCCTCCTAGACTCCAACCAAGGAACAGGAGATGCTATAGAAAAAGTCTGAGAAGGCTGAAGGAGGCTACATCTGAGCTAAGTCTTCAACGATGAGCTGGACAAATGAGGGGGCAGTGTGGGCAGCAGAGGGGAAAGGGCATTCCAGACAGAGGAAACAGAAGGAGCAAAGGCAGAGAAGAAGTGTGTGGAGAATCACAAGTTGTTTGGGGTTACCAGAACATAAAATTCAAATTCAACGGTGGAAGGACATAGTGAGCAAAGAGGTAAGCAGGGGCTGCTAAATTATGAAGGACTTTGAACACCATGCTAAGAAATCCAGACTTGATTTATGCTGAGGGCAATAAGGAGCCACTGAAGGGTTTTATGCAGAGCAGTGATCAAGATCAAACCTCTGTATTAGGAAGATCACTGTGGTAGCAATATAAGAGGCTGGGCTGCAGGCAGTGAGACGGAGGTGAGGCGTGAAGGCAATGCTGGAGTAATGCAGGTGAGAGACATGCTGGCCTCAGGCTGACCTGTACTTCAAGGCCCCTCTAACATAATTCACCATGAGGCTAAACTTTTTCACTCTCCGGGCTCCCAAACCTATTCACAACTGTCATGGACGCAGGCCTGCTTTAAAGCTTCCTAATTTTGTGAAGCCTCCCACACATCTTTCTTTAATGATATGACTGCAGAGGAAGAAACAATGCTGATCCTAAATGCCAATTAATGAACTCACTCCATACCAGACACTATGCCGGTTCCTTTACACAACGAATCTCAGCTGTGTCCCCAAAACCCTATGAGGAAGGAAACAAGTTCAGAAAAGGTAGCTTACCAAAAGTCATCTAGCTAATAAAGGGAGGAGTCAGGATTTCAACCGAGTTCTACCCGACGGCACTGTTAACCACTGCCAAGAAGAGTGGAGAGGGAGGACTGAGGGTTCTGAGTCCCGGGCTTCTGTGAGGACCCCCGACCCCCTGGGGAAAATAATCGGTGGTACCTGTAGCCCCCCCCCGCCGAAGAGCAGTTAGACGTGGGATGCGCGATCCCAAACAAAGAAATCGAAGGGACACTGATCTCGGCAGTCTTCACCTACGAGAAGAGAAACGAGGGGACTGACCTGAGACCCCCTAAACGGGAAAGACCCGAAAAAAAGGACCCAAAGTAGCAACTTACGCAGGAAGGGGCGGGGCTCGGAGAGGAGGAGCGTTCTGAGGGCGGGGCTTGAAAGGGGCGGGGCTCTTTGAGTCCCACAAAGTCTAGGACCTGAGACACCCTACGAAGGGGCGGGAACAGGGGGGCGGGGCCGCGCGAAGGGCGGAGCTACAGCTGCGCTCGCAACCCACAGACTCACGAGGTCACCTCCCCACGACTGGACCCAACCCTCATTCCATACTCTGGCTCCAGCAGGGCTGATCCGGGATCTCGATGGTGTAGTCCAGCTCAGCCGAGGCCATGGTGAAGGCGCTGGCCCTCAGCACGGGCCTCCCGCCGGAACTCCCGCTTGCGCACCCGGGCCTCAGCCGGCCGCCTCCTGGGTACCGCCCAATCACCACACACCTCCCCCGACACTGCCCAATCCCGGAGCCGCGCTCTGTGACCTCCCGCCCTAGCAACCACCGAGTCGCCCTCATAGCCTCTCGCCGCACCCCACTAGCTCTGCCCTAGCAACCATGCCCCGCCTCTCCCTGTTCCTGGCCCTCAGCCATTGGCTAACACTCTTGATCAGAATCAGGTATTGGTCAGCCGGGACGCCGGTCAGAAAGAGTCCCCACTCTCCTGTGTAGGTGAGAGCAGGAGAGTTGCTGTAGACTGGAAATGGGGAGGGTCTCTCGTCCGAACCGAGTCTCACCCTACGCGGCGGAAAGCAGTGCTCTTTGACTTGCATCGTCTAGCTACTTCTGTCATCTTCTACCAGCCGCAGCTCCGAGGGCTGGAGGTAGAAAACCGTACAAAACGGCCTAGGGGGCGCATGCCGACCCACCTTCCACCTAGTGGGGTTGAGGCGTATTCTGGTTGAATGGGTAGGTGGGAGGCTGTCTTCAGTTGGTGACTTTAGAGAATGCCCTGTTCGTGGGGAACACCGAGGGATTGGGAAATACATCCTTCTTGCATTTACCCACGCATTTATCACGCATTTGCTTATTGTATGCCTAAGACTGGAATAAGTAAGCTTCCTTGGGCTCTAATGAGGATCAAGCTTTTGGCTCTAAATTCCATGTCTTAATAGGAGAGGGAGAAAAACCATGCTCTAATTCTGTACGGAGGATAAATACCACAGAAAAGTAAGGATTTTAGGAGCCTAGAATCAGAGAGACAGGGCACATAGGGCAGTGGGACTCACTCTTGAGCTGGACCTTTCAAATTGTGGAGATAGGGAGGGAAAAAGACTCCTTGCAGGAGCTCAAAGAGAGAAAAGTGAGGGGCGAGTGTCAGAAATTTCATGAGGCATCTTCTAGCCAGAGGAGAGGCTAATGTGAGAAAAACCTTGAAAAAACAGTTAGATCCTGGAGAGTCTTTGATGCCAAGCTTAGCTTTGCCATTATAGGTAGATCTTGCTGAGGATCAGAGCTATGGGTCTAGATTTTATACTGAGGACAGTAGGAAGTCATTGCAGGGATTTAAGCAGGGAGTCACAATCAGATTTATGTCTTAGAAAAATCTGTGCAAGGAATGGAATGGGGATTGGGAGAAGGAGGAAGACCAAATAGGAATTGTTTCAATAGTGGGAGAGGATTATGGTGGCATAAAGCATGGGGTGGCAGCTGAAATGGAGAGGAGGATTCCTTAGAAGCTTATACCTAGAAAGAACTGGGCATGGTGACTGACTGGGTGTATGAGAAGAAGGAGAAACAAAAGACTTGTAGATTCCTACTTTGGGCAAATAGGAAGGAGAGAATGCACAGTTTTTAGGAGGGGGTCAGTTCTAGGCATGGCAAGTTTGACATCCCAATGGCACATCCAAGCAGATGTGTCCTGGAGGCAGTTGAACATTGCCTGACTGGAGTTCACAACAGAAGTCTACACTGGAAGTAAGAATATTGGAGTCTGTAGAGTCTTATAGATGCCAACCAAACCAGTAGATTTGTTGAGTTTACCCAAGGAGTATGTATAAAGTAAGAAGAGAAGAGGGCCTAGGACAGAGACCTGAGAAGCTTCTGAGTTTGAGGGTCTAGCAAAGGAGGATGAACCTGCAAAAGTAATTGAGATAAACTGTCCAAAATGGTAAGAAAATCAGTAGTAGAAATAGTGTTTCAGAAGCCACAGGAGGAAAGTGACGAAGGCCGATGACTAATCAAGTAAAATAAGTCTAAAAGAATCCTCTGGATTTAGAAACAAGGAAGTTGTTGGTGACCTTTGCAAGTGCAGTTTCAGTGGAATGATGGGAGCAGAGGTCAAAGTACAGTGGCTTGAGAAGTGGATGGGAAGATGAGGAAGTGAAGATTACATGTACAATATACTTTCAAGAAGTTTGGCCGGGCTCGGTGGCTCAGCCTGTAATCCCAGCACTTTGGGAGGCTGAGGTGAGTGGATTGCCTGAGCCCGTGGGTT
>NW_007253826.1:573320-583738 GCF_000164805.1 Carlito syrichta | reverse complement strand
GTGAGACTCCAACTCAAAAAAAAAAAAAAGTTTGGCTACTTAGAAGAAATAGATTAGGCAATAGCAGGAAGGAGACACAGATTTTCATTCAAATGGGATAAATGTTGTTGGCATGGATCCAGAAAAGAGGAAAAAGATAAAATGATAGGGGAAAGAAGATAACTAAGAGAGTAGTGCCCCTGAAAAAGGAATAACATAGGGGATCAAAAGTACTGGTGAAGAAATTCGCTTAAGAAGGCGAAGGAACATTTGCATTGTAGCAGAAGGGAAGCACAAGTATCGTGTTGTGGTTTGTACATTGGTAGGTCTGGTAAGAGAAGTTGAGGGAATTCTTGTTTGATGCTTTCTGTCTTTGTCAAATAGGAAGATAATATCAGCCAGTGAGAGTGGGATTTGAGATGGCATATGAGGTTGAAAGAGCAGAGAAAGATGGAAACAGCAGCAGTAGAGAATGGGTGCGAGATGACCAAGGTAGCAATATGGATTTTTAGAGCAGTTATCGTGGCCCTGTTGAGGTTGTTTGTAGCAGCAGCAGTCTGCTTGTTGTACAGTATGCATCCCTGCCCCCCAGCAACAACATCCAGCCCCCTAGTAGTGGGTGCAGAGGGGTAATTTCAAGATCAGAGGAGATCGGGCGCATTCAGGAGGTATAGCCGAGCTGAATCGATCTAGGTTTGATTTTACCAGGTAAATGCAATGGAAGGGCAAAAGACTGGGAAGTTGGGGATCATGACAAAAAAAAGAATGGTTGAAATGAAGGGCCTTAGAACTTATACTGGATAGGAGAGTGAAAAAGCATTATGGACTGGAGGTCCCAATGAAGTCAGAGAACCCATATATTGGAAATCATTGAATGAGAGAGTGGTGATCAGAAAGTGGCGTAATGAAGTTTGAGTAGTTTTCCCAATGATGACAAGGTCCCAGGTGTGACCATGGGAGTAAGGTGGAGTATAGGAGATAGGCAGGGTGCAGACATGGCTGCTGCAATCCTCCTAGATGCTGGCAAGACTTGAAGAAGGAAAGAGGAAGATAATGTTTGTGAGCTAGGTACTGAAGTCTTTGATGAGTAAAGAAGGTTGTTCTGGAGTCTAGATGGCAGCATGAGGAGAGGGGCACAAGTCGGGGCAGCTGAACGGCATGACCCTTGAAGTAGCAAGCGTTTTTACAAAAGGGAGAGGGATTAAGGAAGTGGGTTGGTCTTTGGAAAGGAGACACCAGCCCCCTCCCAACCCTGAGATCCTGGGGGTGTAAGAGTACAAGCAGCTTCTACCAGGAGGTAGAAGTGGAGCCCTGGGGTCCAGCTAGCATTGGGCAGGCTGGAGTTAAGCAGGTGACTGTGGAGAAGCTAAGGGTGGAGACTTAGTTAATAAGGAACAAGAATTTTCAAGGGGAGAGTAAGAGGATTGGAAGGGAACAAAGATAGGCAATGAATCAAGGAAGGGGCAAGGAGAGTGTGGCTGACCTAGACAGTTACATTTTGTGGGGATAGAATGAGGGTAGGTCTGGGGAGTGGAATTTTCCTGGAGAGAGGAAGAGTAGGATCTGTGGGTAGAGATTGAGGGCAAGTCTGGGCCAACAATAAAGACAGAGGGTTCACAGAAAGGAAATGGTGAAAGGAAGTCTTTGGGGAGAAAATGGAGGAAAAGGGCAAATTTGAGGGAAAGATGGGGGCAGATGGAGTCTGCAGGGAAGTGATGCGTAGTTTAGTTTCCCTGAGGAGTGTCTGTGAACAGGGTATGAGCAGGGAACAGAAGAGGGTCCATAAGAAGGAAGTGACAAATTGGTGTGCGTATGTCCCTGAGGTAGAAGTAAAGGTAGGGACACCCTCTTTGGCTGGGTCAAAAGTTTAAAGAGAGACTATTTCTATATAATCTAATCTAATCTGTCTATATCTGAATGGTGAACTGAGAGTGAGGAGTCGGGGATGGGAGAAGGCCTCTGTCTCATTCTGCATGTGGAATCCACAGGAACAGGAGACAGTGACTGCCTTGTTGTCTCTGAGGCCATCTGGGGACAGTGAGCTAGGCTGGCAACCCATGCCTTGGAGGCCTCTTGCTTTTAGAAATGTGAATTTTGACTGGGGGTGGGGGGGAGGCTCCCTGGGAAATTTTATTTAGAAACAAGACCTGTTGACCTCTTGATTTTTAATACCTCCCCTCGCTTGTTACTAAAGACCTTTGGCTTAACATGGGAGCTGAGGTTTTTGAGATAGTGTGGTTTTAGTTTCCCTGCATGAAGAAGAACCATTTGGCTGCTATAGAAATGATTTATGACTGAGTCCAGATTTATTAATCACCTCTGAAGATGGAGAGGAAATTAAAAACAAAGAGTCCACTCTGGGCTGAAGACAAAGTAGATTTGTCGTCCTTGCAGAAGACCTTGCCAAGGTTAGAAGGCCACAGACAAACCAATTTGGATCGAGGTTCCTAATCTGGATTTTAATTTCGTGTGCTTTGATTTTTCATACCATTTTCTCTCCAAGGTAAAATGATGACTATTTTAATTGGCTGCCACTTACAGAGAGATTCCAATAAGCATGATGGTATACGTATATTTTTCTCTGGCATTCCATGTGTGCTCCAGTTCTTATGATCAAGCTGGTGAAGCTGACTTTTACTGCATGCTGTATGCCATGATCAGTTGACTATAAATTAAATCCTCTTTTCCAAAAGCCATTTTCCATTAGTGCTAATTTGTTTGCCTCTCATTTCCACTGATCATTAGAGTCTCTGGTTGTGAGCACCAAATTGGAAATAATTTCTTTGACATTTCAAAAAATTTTTTCCTCTTCTTGAATGCCATTTGGCTGCAGCAAAAGAACATTATGGTTTGCAGAAGAACAGTTCACTCCAATTACAATTTAACTGACCATTCATGGCACTGAATCCCTGTCCTTAGTGTCCAAAGATGACACCGCCGCTGACATTGCTATTTCCTGTCATAGCTATAAAATGCCTCATAGACTTTGCACTGGCCTTCCTGGATGGAGAGTCTGCCATTCTGCACATGGCGGCTTTGGGAAGTTGGTCGTTTTATGGACCTACATATCATGGACATTCAGATATAACCAACTAAACAGGAGCTGGCTGATTTCTCCACTCATTCACCAAGCGAGCATTTATTAAACATCTATTTTGTGCCAAGCCCTGGGGACACAGAGATAGGGAAAATCAATCCCTGCCCTTGAGGAACTCACACTCTAATGGGAGGGATGATTACATTCACAGCATAGTAGAGGAAGAGGTGGCATAGATGGGACAAGAGCTGAGAGTCCCTAGTTGTCTCAGGGAATTGACCAAGGGGCAGAAAGAAAGCTGGTCATTCCTTATGACAGAGCAGCATTGAACAGAGGGTCCTGTTGTAATATGGAAGAGACTAGAGATGAAATTAGGTTGTGGCCAAGTTTTGAAGGGCCTTGAAAAACTTGAATACTGTATTGAGTTCAGACTTTATCCTTTAGTCCACAGGGAGCTAATGGAGAAATCTGGGGGTGAAGAAAGGAGAGAATGTGACATGTGAAGCTTAAGGAAAAAATAGTCAGCGAAAGACTTTCTTTCTGTATTTATTTGGGTTGGTGGGGATTGAGCAAGTATTTAAAAGGAGTCAGAGGAGATGGAAAGATGGAAGGTGGGGGGTGGAATCTAGTGCACATGGAAAGACTGGGTAGTGATACAGTAATATTAAGAATGGAAGGGCCTGGCATGGTGGCTCACACCTGTAATCCCAGCACTTTGGGAGGCAGAGGAGAGAGGATTACCTGAGCTCAGCCTGAGCAACACGGTGAGAACTTGTCTTGACAATAAATAAATAAATAATTTAAAATTTTTTAAAAGATCAGCGGAGCATGGTGGCACCATGCCTGTGATTCCAGCTACTTGGAAAGCTGAGGTGAAAGGATCACCTGAGCCCAGCAGGTCGAGGCTGCAGTGGCTGTGAGCATGCCACTGCACTCCAGCCTGAGTGACAGAGTGAGATTCTGACTCAAATAAAGAAAAAAAAATGGAAGGGACAGATGCTGGGTATGGTGGCTCAAGCCTGTAATCTCAGCACTTTGGAGGAGGCCAGGATGAGAGAACTGCTTGAGCTCAGGAGTTTAAGACCAGCCTGGGCAATTTAGTGACACCTCATCTCTACAAAAATAAAAAAATTAGCTGGGCGTAGTGGTGCATGTCTGTAGTCCCAGCTACTCAGGAGGCTGAGGTGGGTGGAAGAATCGATTGAGCCCAGGAGGACAAGGCTGTGGTGAGCTGTGATCCTGCCATGGCATTCCAGCCTGGGCAGCAGAATGAGACCCCTACTCAAAAAAAAAAAGGATGGATGGCAATTAGCCAGGTACACCTGTAGTCCTAGCTACTCGGGAGGCTAAGGTGGGAGGTTCACTTGAGCTCAGGAGTTTAAGTGAGCTGTGATCATGTCACTGCACTCCAGTCTGGGTGAGTGAAACCTGAGTCAGACCCTGTCTTAATATAAAACAACAATAATAGTTAAATAAATAAATAAAAGAATGCAGGGGAGTGGGGGTTGTTCTTGATAGGTCTTGTATTCTCTATGAAGTAGGAAGTAAAGTTATCCAGGTATCCTCCTTCATTCTTCCCCTTTCATCCTGCACAACCAGTCAGTCACCAGGTCTTGCTCCTTCTACCTTTGTGGCATTTCTACTTCTTTTCAAGCCTACTGTTATCAGCTTTTGCCAAAATTAAAGGAATGACTTCCTAACTGGTGCCCCACCTCCAATCTTGTCCCCATTCCACACTGCAGTCAAGACATTTTTTTTTTTCTTTCTTTTAGAGACAGAGTCTCACTTTGTCATCCAGGCTGGAGTGCAGTGGTACCATCAGACCTCACTGTAACCTCATATTCCTGTAATCAAGTGACCCTCCCCCCTCTGCTTCTCAAGTAGCTAGGACTATAGGCATGTGCCACCATGCCTGGCTAATTTTCTTTATAAATATTTTTTTGGTAGAGGCAGAGTCTTGCTATGTTGTCCTGGCTGGTCTTAAACTCCTGACCTCAAGCAATTCTCCCACTTTGGCCTTCAAAGCGCTGGGTTAACAGATAGATGTGAGCCTCTGCACCTGTCCTTAATCAAGATATTTCTAAAACAAAATCTTTTATTGTCACTCTTGACTTAAAACCCTTCAGTACCATCACAGTGCCTTCAGAAGAAAGTGTAAACCCTGCAGCCAAGTATACAAGCCCCTCTGTTCTCCAGCCTCTACCTGTTTTTCCAGCCTTATCTCTTGCTACTTCCATCCTCATACTTCAATTAATCAGAACAATCTCAGCAATGAAATGAAGAGCTAAGTTTTACTGAGGGTTTTCTAATGTAGGTAGTTTATTGACCCTTATGAATATCATTATCCCCTCATCACAGGTTTTTTTTGTTTGTTTTTGTTTTGTTTTGTTTTTTTTGAGTTGGAGTTTCACTCCGTCGCCCAGACTGGAGTGCAGTGGCCGCTCCCGGCCACCACAGCCTCGACCCGCTGGGCTCTGGTGATCCTTCCACCTCAGCCTTCCGAGTAGCCGGAATTACAGGCGCATGCTACCACGCCCGGCTGATTTTTTATTTATTGTAGAGATGAGGTCTCGCTGCCCAGGCGGGTCTCGAACCCGTGGGCTCAGGCAATCCACTCACCTCAGCCTCCCAAAGGCGTGGGATTACAGGCTGAGCCACCGAGCCCGGCCCCTCATCATAGGTAAGGCAACTTGAAGCCTAGAGAGGTTCAATAATTTACCAAAGGTCATACAGCCAGGAAGTAGAAGATATCCAACCAGAGTTCGTGTTCCTAACCACTGTAGCACTGTCTCCCACGTGCAGTCCCTTATGCCTTGCACTGTTTCACCTCTGAGTCACTGCATATTTTATTCCCTCTATCTAGAACACTTTCCTCACTCCATTCACAGCTGCAGATTGTTCCTCACCTGGATGGTATATCCTCTGGAAAGCTTTTCATAACTGCCAGCACCCAACCCACATCCGGGTTAAGTGTCCCTCTCTCTCATTCCCAGGGTATCCTGTACTTACCCCATCATAGCGCTTACCACACTGTTGAAACTGAAGTCAATTTATGAGGCTCTATGCCATCCTCACCTTTGTACCCACTGAGGGCAGGGACTGTGCCTTTTTCACATTTATCCCCAAAGGCCTAGCACAAGGCATGGGACATACTTGTCACTCACTATTTGTTGAATTTCATGTTCAATGGCATTGCTGATAGTGACGTTGCAGGTGGGATGGAGGGATTCCTAGTCATGTCTGAGTGTCTTATGAGGCTACTTGCTGAGGATTCACATACAATATAACAGGTACTGGAGACTCAAAGATTGGGGGGCAGAAGAGGGTAGTGGCAGCCGCCAGAGATGCAGGCAAGCCAAGAGAAGTTGTCATGGTAGAAAAACATCAAAGAAGAAAGCATTTGAGTAAGAGGAAAATGATCAGTGATGTTAGTTGTTGGCAGCAGGAGGACAGGTAAGCAAAGGACTAAGACATCCTCAATGAACTGGGCAATTTAGAGGTTAACAGATTTAGAGGTTAATTGGCTAGAGTGATGGAAGAGTTAACAATTAGAGGTTAATTGACTAGAGTGATGGAAGTGAAGGGGTGGGGGCAGAAGACCAACTGCAGTGGGTTGAGGAAAGAATGGTCAATAGGGAAACAAAAAAGTGTATAGCCTATTTCTCAGATTTGCTGTGTCTGCCCAGGTGTGGTGGCTCACACCTATAATCCCAGCACTTTGAGAGCTGGCGCAGGAAGATTGCTTGAGCCCAGGAGTTCAAGACCAGCCTAGGCAACATAGTGAGACCTCATCTCTACAAAAAATCAAAAAATTAGCCTGTCATGGTGGTATGTACTTATAGTCCCAGCTGCTCAAGGGGCTGAGGCAAGAGGACCTCTTGAGCCCAGAAGTTTTGAGCTGCAGTGAGCCGTGATCATGCCACTGCACTCCAACCTGGGTGATAAGGTGAGACCCTGACTCTAAAAAAAAAATAAAGAAGAGGAGGAAGCTTTTCTGTGAAGTAAGAAAACCAGAGAGATAACTGGAAGAGCCTGTGAGGTTGAGGGTTTTGTTTTCATTTTTGCTTAATTTTTCATAAAGATAGGCAAAAATTAAATGGACTAACAAGAAAAGTGTCTAAGTAAAAAGAACAGTTGAGGCCAGGTGCAGTGGCTCACGCCTAGAATCTCAGCGCTTTGGGAGGCCGAGGTGAGAGGATTGCCTGAGCCCACGGGTTCAAAACCTGCATAGGCAACTTGGTGAGACCTCATTCTACAATAAATCAAAAAATTATCCAGGCGTGGTGGCAAGTGCCTATAGTTCCAGTTACTTGGAAGGCTGAGGTGGAGGTATCACCTGAGCCCAGCAGGTCGAGACCACAGTGACCATGAGCATGCCACTGCACTCCAGCCTGGGTGACAGAGTAAGACTCCAACTCAAAAAAAAAAAGGAACAGTTGGGGATGAGAGGGAGGAGGGATTAATGAGTAGAGCGAGGGCCCTGAGGAGGCCAGATGGATGGATGCAGAGCTCTGGTAGAGGCATAGAGAAGGAGAGGAGAAGGATGTGTGTGGCTAGATATAACACGGGAAGAAAAGCTATATGAGAGCATTCTTACCTAATGGCCTCTAACTTTCTTTATTAAACCCAAGCCTAAGTCTTCTGAGAACAGATGGAAAAGGTGGGAGGGTAAGGAGCTTGGAATTGTAGACGTCTCAGAGATGGTTCTGGCTAGTCACAGATTTGGGGTGTGGGTCATGAATATGAATGCTGGGTGGTTGGAGGTAAAGGTTGGAGGTCACTGGAGTCTGGTTTCCAGGCCTCCTCTATGCTCCAACAGAATGTGGAATATATCCTGTCAGACACTTTCCATTCTTCATTAAAATCACCTTTTGTTGGCCAGGAATGTTGGCACACACCTGTGGTTCCAGCTACTTGGAAGACTGAAGTAGAAGGATCACCTGAGCCCAGCAGGCCAAGGCTGCAGTGGCCATAAACGTGCCACTGCACTCTAGCCTGGGTGACAGAGAAAGACTCTGACTCAAAAATTGTTTTTAAATCACCTGTTGCTTGTCTCTCTGCCCTACCAGTCTATAAACACCTTGAGGGCAGGGAACTATGTTTGTCATGTCAACCAATCCCAAAGCTTGGCTCAGAGTTGGCACCCAGAAATCTGTTTAATGAACTAATGTGGAGTTGAGGAAACTAAATAGCTTATTATGAGCACAGTGTGTTGAATGTCAGTTTTTTGGTGTGTTTTGTTTTGTTTTATCAGAATCTCACTCTGTCACCAGCCCAGGCTGGAGTGCAGTGGTATAATCACGGTTCACTGCAGCCTCAAAATTCCTGGGCTCAAGAGAACCTCCCACCTCAGCCTCCTGAGTAGCTGGGACTACAGGTACATGCCACCACACCTGGATAATTTTTTATTTTTGTAGAGACAAGGTCTCTCTATGTTGCCTAGACTGGTTTTGAACTCCTGGACTCAAGCAGTCTTTTCACCTTGGCCTGCCAAAGTTCTGGGATTACAGGCATGAGTCGCCATTCCCAGCAGATATCAGTTTAAATAATATTTACTGAGCACCTATTATTTGCCAGGGGCCATGCAAGCCACCCAAATTATGAAAATGGAACACATCAGTGTTAAACTTGCCTAATGGCTCCTGAGTAAACAGGAAAACTTAAGTGTCAAAATCACTGATGAATGTGAGAGAGTGACCAATAGAAGGCAAATAGAGGGGTAAGGACAGAAGGCCTCACCTCAGAGGAGAAGAAGTGGTTTGCAAAAGTAGGTGGGGAGTTAGAGAATGGTTTTGAAGTGTGGGAAAGTGGGCATCCTCTTCTTAATTCCCACTAAGTAGCAACATGAGGTGCGGACAAGGGGTGGGATGGGGTGTCAGGATTCAGTTGGGACAGAATTTTGATAAAAATTCTTTGGGCTGAAATGTTTGAAACTTATTCCTCAGGTAATAGGGACCCACTGAAGAGTTTTGAGCAGCGAAATTCATCAGATTTGCACTTATCTCACATCACCGTGGAGTTTAGGCTGGGGTAAGCCTGAAGACCAAGTATGAGACTGTTGCAGTAATCCACGTGAGGGATGAGATTGTGAAACCAAAACAGTGGCAGTGGAGACGAAGATACATCAACTGATCTGACAGAAATTAAGGAGACATAATTGGCAGAGCCTAGCAAAGGTGCAGACAAGGAGGGCAAGGAAGAGGAATAAGTCAAAGATAGCGACAGCTCTGAGGTGCCTGGAAGGGTGGTGACCCAAGCACTGAAATAGGGCCAACACAGGGTAGGGGGCCGGTGTGAGGAGTTGATGAGTTCAGTTTGGGACTTGTTGACTTGAGGAGGCTGTGACATATACCAATGAAGAGTCCACTGGCCACTTAAGTACATATAGGGATATGGAGCTCAGATGGGAGGCCCAGACTGAGAATACGGATCTAAGACTCATAAGCCTATAGAAATAGAAATAATGTCAAGTGATGAGGTGAATGAAGTCACCCAGGAGGTTACAAGCATGAGAAGAGAACTGAGAACAGGAAAAAGGCCTGCAAAGGTATCCAAAGAGGATCCAGAGAGTCAGGAATAGAACTAGGAGAGACTGGAGTTAGGAAAAGAGTTCTGAGAGTCATTCACAAGCCATCAGAGAGGCTAAGCACAAAAAGACTGCAAACTAGATACCAAATTTGACAACAAGAGGTTATTGGTGACATTTTGGAGCAAAGGGGAGTGCAGGATTGGTGCCTTTGGCTTAATGGAAAAAAAGCCTAGACTTTGGAACTATACACAATTCTGAGTTTGGATTCCATTTTTGCCCCTTTTTAGCTATGAGACCTTCAATAAATAAGCAAAATTTTTTTGCTGTTGTTTTTAGTTAGAGTCTCACTCCATCACCCAGGCTGGAGTGCAGTGGCATGCTCACGGCCACCTCAGCATTGACCTACTGGGCTCAGGCTACCCTTCCGCCTCAACCTTCCAAGTAGCCAGAACTACAGGCACACACTACCATACCCAGCTAATTTTTTTATTTATTGTAGAGATGAGGTCTCACCAAGTTGCCTGGGCTGTTCTCAAACCTGTGGGTTTAGGCAATCCCCTCACCTCGGTCTTCCAAAGTGCTGGGATTAACAGGCTTGAGCCACCGCGCCTGGCCTGAACAAATCTTTTTAAACCTTAGTTTCTTCCTCTGAAAATTATGGATAATAATGACCTCCTGAGGATCTTAAACGGATTAAACAAATAATGTATATATAAAATGTATGCATGGGCTGGGTTCGGTGGCTCAGCCTGTAATCCCAGCACTTTGGGAGACTGAGGCGAGTGATTGCCTGAGCCTGCAAGTTCAAGACCGGCCCAGGCAACTTGGTGAGACCTCATCTCTACAATAAATAAAAAATTAGCTGGGCGTGGT
>NW_007253826.1:554066-573198 GCF_000164805.1 Carlito syrichta | reverse complement strand
CTAGGTGTTCATAAACACTCAAAAAATGTCAATTTCAGGCTGGGCGTAATCCCTCACTTTGGGAGGCCAAGGTGAGAGGTTTACCTGAGCTCACAGGTTAGAGACCAGCCTGGGCAACTTGGTGAGAGCTCATCTCTACAATACATCAAAAATTAGCTGGACGTGGTAGCACGTGCCTGTAGTTCCAGCTACCTGGAAGGCTGAGGTGGAGGGATCACCTGAGCCCAGCAGATCAGGGCTGTAGTAGCCACAAGCATGCCACTGCACTCCAGCCTGGGTGACAGAGTGAGACTCCAACTCAAGAAAGAAAAAGTAAGTTTCTTCTTGCCTTCATTCCTTCTCTCCTGCCTTCACTAGAAAAGACATTAGCATCTCTCCTTTTACCTTGGTGGTCAAGAAGCTTAAGTACAGCAACTGACTCTTGAAATTGGCACATTTTTCTCCTCTTCCCAGTATGTTCTTCTTTTTAAAAACGGAATTTATTTATTTGTCTATTTTTGAGTTGGAGTCTCACTCCATCACCCAGGCTGGAGTGCAGTAGCACACTCACGGCCACCACAGCCTCAACCTGCTGGGCTCCAGCTATCCTTCCACCTCAGCCTTCCAAGTAGCCGGAACTACAGGCGTGTGCTACTACACCCGGCTAGTTGTTTTTTTTTTAAATCTGTTGTAGAGGTCTCACCAAGTTGCCCAGGCTGGTCTTGAACCTGTGGGCTCAGGCAATCCACCCACCTCAACCTCCCAAAGTGCTGGGATTAACCGGCTGAGCCACCGAGCCCAACCTTAAAACGGAATTTAATGGATCTTTTTTTTTAATCTTCACCAAATCTTACTTTTAAAACAGTTGAAATAAAACTAAATAAACTGGGCTCGGTGGCTCAGCCTGTAATCCTGCGCCTTTGGGAGGCTGAGGTGAGTGGATTGCCTGAGCCCGTGGGTTCGAGACCCGCCTGGGCAAGCGAGACCTCATCTCTATAGTAAATCAAAAAATCAGCCGGGCGTGGTAGCGCATGCCTATAATCCTGGCTACTTGGAAGACTGAGGCGGAAGGATCGCCGGAGGCCAGCAGGTCGAGGCTGCGGTGGCCGGGAGTGGCTACTGTACTCCAGTCTCGGCGACAGAGTGAGACTCCAACTCAAAAAAAAAAAAAAAAAAAAAACTGGCTGGAGACTCTTGATTAAACATATTTAATGCCCTTTATCTTCCCCTCCTCAAAACCTCAGTGACATAACACTAAAGAAATATAAAAGAGCATTAAGTCACAAAAGTTCAGAGGAGGCAATAGCAAATGAAAGAATTCAATACATATTTGGAAGGTAGAAGGCAGATGCTAACTAACTGGAAGCAGAGAAAATTGCAAACAAGTGCCAAGAGAAGATTACCAAAGAGAAGCAAGTTGATTCAGCCAGTTTAACCTCAAGAGATTTAAAGCTTGGAAGCACAAATTACCACAGAAGGTCAGACATGAGACATAGAGTTGAACACTGGGGGCTAGCTGACGTCTGTATGCAGAGCACTTCACCCCACTCCAGAGAGCTTCTCTCAACAACCAAGAAACTAAATTCTTGTAGCATGAAAAAGGAGATTGAACTCTGGAGGCCTCCATTTTCAGGGACCTCAGGCATAGTTTGAAGGGCGGGGATGAGACAGAGGGTGGAAAACTGAATGGTTGAGGAAAAGTCTACATACTGCATTGCATCAGCCTCTGCCCCAACCCGACTCCCAGTATGCCAACAACCAAGCATTTATCACCCCCACCTTTTCACCATCCCTGGGAAAATAGAAAAGTCTTCTCCAGAGACACTGATGACTCTATTAGGTGAAAAACAAAAAACAGAAGGCCTCCACTGACTGACATTGATGAATTCCCCAATGAAAAGATTAGTTGCCTAATAAAGAAATTTCCAAAACGTGAAGGATGGAGAACCTGATCAAAAGAACCTACCACAAGCCTAATATAAAAAATGAAAAAAGACCTGCACCAAGGCATACCTTCATACAATTTCAGAAAGGTTTTCAAATCATCAGAAGTAACAAAACAAATTATAGACAAAGGTACAGGAGTCAGAACAACATCAGATTTATTAGTAACAGCAACTGGGGAGGCTCAATATGAGGGATGCTTATTTCTAACATGGAGTTACAAACCTAGCCCATCCAACATGAGATCAAAAAAGATGCTTTCAGACTTTCCAAGACACACACACACACACACACACACACACACACACACACACACACACACACACACACACACACACACATTGGAGGCCTCATCTCTTAGAAAGCTACTAGAGAATGTGCTCCAACCACTTGGAGTAAACCAAGGAGGAAGATGTGGGATCCAAGAAACAGGCATCCAACAGAGAAGTATGACAAAAGGGAATCCCAGATTTGCATGCCGGCTTAGCGAGTAACCAGTCCAAACTAAAGTAGAAAGACAGATCCTTTTGTAGTTCATAAATGTGATACTGGGCATTCACACACATTTGTGAAATGTGTCACCCACAGACGTTGTTACAACATCGGCACGTTACCCATCTAACAATGAAAAATAAAGTAGAAAGACGGAGATCTGTGGGACAGAGGTTTCCAGGGCAAAGATGGAACTGATCACTTATGGGTTGAACATTTGGAAAAATTATCATTACATGTTTGGAACATTTGGAAAAAAACAGCTCTAGGTACTTTGAACTAAACAATTCAGAAAAAGACAGTTACTAACTCCAGGTAAACCAGATTGTAAGAATAAAATGTAATAGTAGTTTGTTACTTGAGTAAAGAGTTTATCTACTTGGTTAATAATGTAAACACTATTGGTTTAACTGTAAATTGTGGGAAGTATTATTGTGAGGATATGAGGAGAAAAAAATGGGAGTTAGGGTGGTGCAGTAGAACTAATTTCTCAGCTGGGTATGATGGAGTGGGCCTGTAGTCCCAACTGCTCAGGAGGCTAAGGCTGGACGATCACTTGGAGACAGTAGTTCAAGGCTAGAGTGTGCAATTGTACTGCAACTTGAGCAACATAGCAAAAAAGACCAGGTGCTGTGACTCACATCTGTAAACTCAGCATTTTGGGAGGCCAAAGTGAGAGGACTGCTTGAGCCCAGGAGTTAAAGACCAGCCTGGGCAACATAGTGAGACTTTGTCTCCACAAAAAAAAATTGTTTTAATTAGCCAGGCATGGTGTTACACACCTGTAGCCCCAGCTACTCAGTAGGCTAAAGTAGAAGGATTTCCTGAGCCCAGGAGGTTGAAGCCATGGTGAGCTGTGCTTATGTCACTGCACTATAGCCTGGGTAACAGAGTGAGATCCTGACTCAAGAAAGAGGAAGAAGATGAAGAGGAGGAGGAGGACGAGGAGGGAAAGGAGGAAGAAGAATTATTCCTTAACTGCCAGAATGATAAGCACATAAATATTGTCTAAAATTAATAAATTAGGCTGGGCACAAATCCTGTAGGCCCAGCACTTTGGGAGGCTGAGGTGGGAAAATTGCTTTAACTCAGGAGTTTGAGACCAGCCTGGGCAACATTGCAAGGCTTCATCTCTACAAAAAAAGTCAAAGGGTTGACCAGGTATGGTGGTGTGTCTCTGTAGTCTCACCCACTCAGGAGGCTGAGGCAGAAGGATTGCTTGAGCCCAGAAGGTCGAAGCTGAGATGGGCCATGATCATGCCACTGTACTCCTCCCTGGGTGATAGAGCGACACACTGACTCAAAAATAAATAAATGAAAATAAAATAAAGTTGATAAATATAATAATAATAGTTTATTCATTTGCTAGAGCTAATATAACAAAGTACCACAGACTGTGACTTAAATTACAGAAATTCATTATCTCACAACTCTGGAGGCTGGAAGGCTGAGATCACTGTTTCAGGGTTGGTTTCTTCTGAGGCCTCTCTCTTTGGCTTGTAAATGGCCATCTTTTCCCTGTGTCTTCACATGGTTTTCCCTCTGTGTATGTCTGTATCCTAATCTCTTCTTTTTTTTTGAGTCAGATTCTCACTCTGTCACCCAGGCCGGAGTGCAGCGGCACACTCACGGCCTCCGCAGCCTCGACCTGCTGGGCTCAGGCAATCCTTCCTCTTCAACCTTCCAAGTAGCTGGGACTACAGGCATGCGCCACCATGCCTGGCTAATTTTTTGATGTATTGTAGAGATGAGGTCTCACCAAGTTGCCCAGGCTGGTCTTGAACCCATGGGCTCAGGCAATCCTCTCACCTCGGTCTCTTAAAGTGCTAGGACTATAGGTGTGAGCCACCATGCCCGGCCCTAATCTCTTTTTATAAGGACACCAGTCATATTCAATAAGGGCCCACCCTAATCACCTCATTTTACCTTAATTTCCTCTTTAAAGATCCTGTCTCCAAATGCAGTCATATTCCAAGGTACTGCTGGTTAGGACTTCAACATAGGAATTTGAGGAAAACCCAATTCAGCCCATAACAAGTAGTATAAGCTTATTATTTGGAAATATGGAGGTAAACACCAGAAAAAAATACCCAAAAGAGTTGAAAGTGGCAGCCTCTGTGAAGAGATATTAGAAAGTGACAAGGAGTATACTATAACTATTTGATTTTTTGCAAAATAACAAGTGGCAGAGCTTAGCCTTGAACCAGTCAGTCTCAAAACCTCCTGTTCATCTCTCTACCTCAAGGGCCCCGCAGCACCATATTCATCTCTGGGTCTCCCACAGTGCCTTATACAGAGCCCCATGATGGGTCTTCACTACATATTGAAGATCTAGAGCTTCATTAGTATGATCTTTAAAGCTGCCATCTGTTGGTTTTTCTTTTCCTGTCTCAAAAAAAAAAATGATAAGGGAAGATACATCCAAGGAAACCTTGGAGTACCCTGCTTAGAGTTTTTTATCCTTGGTGTCCTGGAATTTCTGTGCGCATCCCTGATAGCACTTTGAGTTTTCATACTAGAAACGGTCCATCCAAGGCACAGTAGGGACACAGGGTGCTTTCCTGCCTGATAAATCTAGTAGAACCCCCCTGCCTGGGTTCTAGAACAGCCACTCATCCCCATTTTCTTGAGGCCAGTTTGGTTGTTGAAGGTGGCCATAGTCTCTGAAAGTTATTCTCAGACTTATGGCTGTAATGGCATCGCAGTGATTGATGCATGATCCCATGAGGGGTTTTGGTCATTTTTGTGTTTAGGTTGGTCCAGTTATTCACCTGGTTCTGAAGGCTGATGGGATTTCGTGGTTGTCTCCATCCCTGAGGCTACGTAGACGCCCTTCCGGGAGCACATATCCAGTGTCCTCTGGGGAGCAGTAGAGGTTGGTGTGTATGTATGTCTGTCTCAGCTTGCCTCAGATTATTGCTTCCTAATAAAATTCTGATAGCTGGGCCCCATCAATATCTCAAATACATGTGAGGAAACGTTAATTTAGAATCAATTTTAGGATGTTTCAGACTGTAAAGTCCTTTTAACTAGATCTCTGGCGAAGATGTAGAAGCACTTTATGGGACTGTAAATTTCATGTTGAACAGTCTTCGTGAAATACACATCTCCCCTACACACAAGCTGTTCTCTCCATATCAATCATGGCCCCTGCAAGTAATGTTTCACAAATATTCTGTAAATCACAAAAAAACCCATGATAATGTGAAATATGACTTTCACTTGTCTGTTAGACAAAAGAATCGCACATGCCTCTCTCCCATCAGCACTAACATTTGTTATGGATAATAACACTTTCAATCACAACTATTTTTGGAAAACGGGTTTATTTTAAACCTTCCCTCCCCCACTGAAAACACTCTCCCAAGGACACAGACTCCTACAAACCACAGCCCATTAATCCAACTATGGAATGGGAACTTTTTCTTCCCACTAACTTTTTTAAAGTTGTTTTTAAGAGTAAGTATAAAAACCCAAGGTACAAGGTTAAGGAGCACTTTAACGTAGCTGATGGCATAAGACCCCAAGTCTCTGGCCCTGTGTGAAATAAACCGTGAGAGAGGCCCGGGTTTTTAGCATGCTCCTTCACCTCAGCTGGATCCTGTGATCTTTAAGTTCCTGGCATCAGCAGAGAAGCCAGAGTTAAAATTTTAGCTCTTAAAAAGCAGGAATTTAAAGCCAGGTTCGTTGGCTCAGCCTGTAATCCCGCACCTTTGGGAGGCTGAGGTGAGTGAATTGCCTGAGCCCACAGGTTCGAGACCCGCCTGGGCAACTTGGCGAGAACTCATCTCTACAATAAATCAAAAATTAGCTGGGCGTGGTAGTGCATGCCTATAGTTCCAGCTAGTTGGAAGGCTGAGGCAGAAGGATCGCCAGAGCCCAGCAGGTCGAGGCTGCAGTGATTGGGAGCGGCCACTGCACTCCGACTAGTCTGGGTGACAAAGTGAGACTCCAACTCAAAAAAAAAAAAGCAGGAATGTAGTACCTTGATATTCTTAATTCCATTATATCCCTGCTAGGGCCTGCCTGTTCAAGTAGCAAATGACCAGTCCTAGAGTATATTTTACACGTAACTATACCCATGTGCATGACTGAGGCTCACCCTGCCTCCAGTTGATTGCTGGAAAAGCAAAACCCACAGAATAATGGACTTGCATGATTCTAAACATTCTGGTAACCTGTCTGTTTTCCCTCCTGTAGCTGACTTCAGGACTGACTGATCATGACTTCCATAAAGGAACAGGCAGCAATCAGCAGGCTCTTAAGTTTTTTACAGGATTGGGACAACGCTGGCAAAGTCACAAGGAGTCACATCCTTGACAATTTCATTGAAACCAACCAAGGCAAGACTGCCCCTGAATTGGAGCAGGAGTTTTCCCAGGGAGCCAGCTTGTTCCTGGTACGCTTGACCACCTCACTTAGAATCACGTATCCTTTGCTGAACAACAACAAAAAATTAGGCAATCTTCAAAAGAAAAGAGAGAAGATTGTTGAAGGACTTTTCTCTTGATTCTTTCTGATATTTTAGAACAGGACATCTGGTGATTAAAAATATCATCCTAGCCAGGCTCGGTGGCTCAGCCTGTAATCCCACGAGGCTGAGGTGAGTGGATTGCCTGAGGCTGAGGCTGAGGTGAGTGGATTGCCTGAGCCCGCGGGTTCGAGACCCGCCTGGGCAGGCAAGACCTCATCTCTACAATAAAAATCAAAAAATTAGCCAGGCATGCGTGCCTGTAATTCCTGCTACTCAGAAGGCTGAGGCAGAAGGATCGCCAGAGCCCAGCAGGTCGAGGCTGCGGTGGCCGGGAGCGGCCACTGCACTCCAGTCTGGGTGACAGAGTGAGACTCCAACTCAAAAAAAAAAAAAATATATATATATATATATCATCCTAAAAGTCAAGTACTCCCTTAACTCCCTGTCTTCTCAGCCTATAATTGTATTCTCATCCTCACCCCTCACCATTTTTGCTCCCCTCAGAGTTGAAGGATGTGTACTTCAAGGGCTAACCCTTCGTTTGTACTACACTTGAACCCTCTTCCCATCTTCTTATTCTTTCTCTCTTATAGCTTTCGCCTTTGCTCATTATCAGCTTTTATCATGACCATTTATATATGCTGAAATCTCTTCTACCTTAAGAAAATAACATTAAATCCCTATCTCAAACCTATATACCACCCAGCTTCTGCCCTTCAAAGTGAAGCATCTTGAAAAGGTTGTTGACTCTCCCTGCTTCCACTTCCTCTCCTCCCTCTTCTCCACTTCTTGCAGTCTGACTTCTCTTCCTCTTCCTCCCACTCCACTGATGCAGGTCTTGCTAATATTACCAATGTTTGGGGATTTTGGAGGTTTTTTTCTTCGTTTGTTTTGTCAAGTCGGGTTTTCACTGTGTTGCCCAGGGTGAAGTGCAGTGGCACCATCCCAGCCCACTGTAGCCTCAACATCCTGGGCTCGGGCAATCCTCCCACCTCAGCCTCCCGGATACCTGGGACTACAGGCACACGCCACTACATCCAGCTAATTTTTTTACTTTTTGTGGAGATGAGGTCTCACTATGAGATGAGGTCTTGAACTCCTGAATCCAAGTGCTTCTCTCACCTTGGCTTCCCAAAGTGCTGACATTACAGGGGTGAGCCACCACACCCAGCCACCAATATTTTTCTAGTTGCAAAACCCAGGGACTACATCCTGAGTCCTCATATGTGATCTCTCAGTGGAATTTGTCAATCAACCTTTCCTTTCCCACTTCTCAAAGTACTTTTCTTAGTTGTCTTTGTTTACTCCTTTCTTTCTGTTCATTCCTTCTCTTCTTCAGTCATCCCTAAATGTTGGTGTTACTTAGGATTCTATCTACTTTCCTCTTCTCTGCTCACTCTCAGATTCTCCCTGGGAGACTCATCCATCGTCATGATATCAACACTACTCCAGGTTGAGGACTCCCAAATGTACATCCCTGCCCAAGTCTCCCTCTGGAATCTGAATTCCATACCTAGAAATCCAACCACTATCTCCACTCATATGCCACTGGATGAGTCTCACATTTATGGCACAGTAAACTATGGGAAAAGGGTATCATTATGCAGAAGAGAACATAAGAAGAGGAGCAGGTTCCGATGTAAATACGTTTGTTTTGAGACATGTTGAGTCTGATGTGACTGTGCTCAGGATCAGCTCAGATCAGGGCTAAAGACAGGTTTGGTCACCATCAAGGTGATAGTTCAAGTTATGGGTGGATTTGAGGATTTGAGGATCTGAGCATCTGAGACCCCTTGATTGTGTTTTTCTCCTTGCCTGAACCCTCTCCCTTTCTCTAAACCCCCTCTTTATTTGACTAACTCCTACTCTGTCTTTCAGGTCTCAGTTTAAACCACTTTCTCAGGAAGCCCATTCCTGAGCCCCAGATTAGCTTAGGCTCCCCTGTTAGATACACTCATAACGGTGCTTCCTCTATCTTAATAGTCATAACATTTTACTGTTATTATCTACTTAATATCTCTCTTGCCCACCACTGGATTGTAATACCCACCACAATGTCTGGCATGTGTTTGCTGGGTAAAGGAATGAGTGAAACAGACAGTCTGCAGCTGAGCAGAACTAAAGTTTTAAGTAAACACAGCTCTCTTTTCTTCCATTTAAGTCATTGATAAAATTATAATTCAGATTCAGTCCAAAGGAAATACCATGGAATACATCTCTAGATTGACCCTAATGTTCTCAGATATGACTGTGCATAAGAGGTTTAAAATGCAGATTGAGCAACCCCTTTGGGCCTCCTCTCACTGTGGGAGCTTTTCTGTCTTCTCAATAAATCCTGCTTGCAAAAAAAATAAATAAGCCAGGCACAGTGGCTCAAGCCTATAATCCCAGCACTTTGGGAGGCCAAGGCGAGAGGATTGCCTGAGCCTGCGGGTTTGAGACTAGCATGGGCAACATGGTGAGACCTCGTCTCTACAATAAGTCAAAAAATTAGCTGGGTGCAGTAGCACACACCTGTAGTTCCGGCTACTTGGAAGACTGAGGCAGAAGGATCACCTGAGCCCAGGAGATCAAGGCTGTGGTGACCGGGAGTGTGCCACTAAATTCTCCAGCCTGGGCAACAGAGTGAGACTCCAACTTAATAAATAAATAAATAAATAAATAAATAAATAAATAAATAAAGCAGATTACCAGTCTACCTCCCCACTCCCAGCCCCTAAGTTCTAATTTAGTAAATTGAAGGTGGAGTTCTGGACCCCTAATTTCTTTCTTTTTTTTTTTGAGTTGAAGTCTCATTCTGTCACCCCGACTGAAGTGCAGTGGCACGCTCATGGCCACCACAGTTTCTACCTGCTGAGCTCAGGTAATCCTTCCACCTCAGCCTTCCAAGTAGCTGGAGTTACAGGCACACGCCACCACACCTAATTTTTTAATTTTTTGTAGAGATGAGGTCTCACCAAGTTGCCCAGGCTGGTTTTGAACCCGTGGGCTCAGGAAATCCTCTCACCTAGGCCTCCCAAAGTGCTGGGATTATAGGCATGAGCCACCGCGCCCGGCCAAGACCCCTAATTTCTAATGATCACCCTGGGTGACTCTGGTGCCAGTGGTCTACAGATCATGCTTTGACAGTCATTGCTGCCTGTATCCTGGCTCCTGTCCCCACAACTCATGGCACTAAGCCCACCAAAGTTATCGGCAACCTCCTTGTTGCCAAATCCAGAGTTCCCTTTTCCTTCCTTGTCTTACTTGACAACATTTTCCATTTGAAGTGAGAGAGGCAGGGCCGTATAGGTGCTGGGTCAGAACCTACCTTTATTTAAAACTGGTATTTCATTCATCTTGGATTTTTAATACTCATCTGATTCTTTTAAATATTGCATTGAAATATTACTTGATTACTGAGTTTGTTGGTGCCCCTTTAAATTCCATATCCAAAACAAGTGCCTCCCTCACCTCACCCTAGTCCCAGCCCTGCCTGGTCACTCCCCTTCTTAAACTGTTCTCTCCTCTACCTTCTCCTGTTACTGTTTCTCAATCACTGCAGCAGAATCTTTCCTCACCCACTCTTAAATGTTAATATTTCCAAGCAACCTATTTTCTTACTTGGTCACTGTGCTTATTACATTAGTCATTCTATCATTCTTCTCCATTTCTCAAGTGCCAATCATGGTGTCTAACATTTAGTGAACAAACACTCGGTCAGCACTTACTGAATGAACCATGCTTTGTTTTTTTTTTGAATAGGAGTTTCACTCTGTGATCCCAACTTTCTTTTTTGTTGTTGTTGTTGTTGAAGCCTCATTCTGGTTGGAGTGCAATGGCACACTCATGGCCACCACAGCCTTGACCTACTGAGCTCAGGTGATCCTTCTGCCTCAGCCTTCCAAGCAGCGGGAACTATAGGCATGTACCACCATGCCTGGCTTAATTTTTTGATTTATTGCAGAGACGAGGTCTCGCCAAGTTGCCCAGGCTGATCTCAAACCCCTGGATTCAGGCAATCCTCTTGCCTCCACCTTCCAAAGTGCTGAGATTACAGGCATGAGCCACCACACCTGACTTGAACCGTACGTTTATTTATTTATCTATTTATTTATCTGAGTCGGAGTTTCACTATTGTAGAGACCTTGACTCTACAATAAATAAAAAAAAACAGCTGGGCATGGTGGCACATGCCTGTAGTTCCAGCTACTTGAAAGGCTGAGGCAGAAGGATCACCTGAGCCCAGCAGGTAGAGGCTCAAGACCAGCCTGGGCAACTTGGTGAGACCTCATCTCTACAATATATCAAAAAATTAGCTGGGTATGGTAGTGCGCACCCGTAGTTCTGGCTACTTGGAAGGCTGAGGAGGAAGGATCGCCTGAGTGCAGTAGGTCAACGCTGGGGTGGCCATATGAGCGTGCCACTGCACTCCAGCCTGGGTGACAGAGTGAGACTCTGACTCAAAAATAATAATAAAAATAAAAATAAAACTCACTTTGCTTTAAAAAAAAAAAGATCCCAGTTTCCGAGTCAATGGCCTAGGTTCAAATCTTGGTGCCATTGGTTCAATTTGGGACATTGGAAAGTTCATTAACTTTACCTCCTGTTACTTCCTCTTACTTACAAAGTAAATGAAAATACTAATAGCACCCACTGGAGGGCCGTGGTGAGGATTATACGACATAGTGCAAGAAAAGCAGATGGCACAGTGCCTGGCACACAAGAAATGCTGGTGCTTATTAGTTACTGCTGATACTGTGGCAACCTTCTGGAACTCACTGCTGGAAATAATAGACCAGAAACATGTATAGTAAGTGACTGTGAAAATAAGACTAGCCTGGGACATAGGAAAAAAGACGGTGACAAAAATTGGGCAGCCTAGCTGGTAACTGAAGTAAAGGGAGAGGATGAACTGAGGCAGGAATGGAGGCAGGGGCTGAGGGAGTAGGGTGGGGACAATGTAGGAATAAGGAGACTACAATGTGGGCTGATGGCCTACCTCCCAGCTCTGGCAGCAACAGGCCAGGGAGCCTGGCTCCAGAGCAAACACTATTTTTGCAGTAAAGAGCCTTTCCTAATGAGCCAATCTGTCTCTACTTCTATTGGCATCCTGGGAACCAGGGTGCAGCAGAGATAATTTGCCTCACACCCCCCCCAAACAAAGCACCATTACCTCCAACCCATTACATTAGCCTTTATCAGCCTTGGAAGCTCTCAGTCATCCTCCATGAGCTGCAATAATTTCAGCTAATTTCTTAAGTGTTCTAAGAGCCTGTGATGTGTTATGAGCCTAGTAATTGTTGACTGGTTCCTTTTCTGTTGTGGCTTGATTTCATACCTTGTATCCGAGCTGATGCGTGCTTTGGATGCTTTATTATGATGAAGCTTTCTGCAAAGGCTCACATTTAAAAATAACATTAAATACCGAGGTTGTTTTAAATCAGAGTTTTATTTTTCTACCATCTCCTGTTATTCTTATTAGGAAGCCAATTCTTCATAAGGATAGTGACCTCCAGTGTAAAATTTTGAGCAAATACAAAATTAAGAATTAACGATGAAGCTGATTCTTTTTAGGGAAATCTAAGAATGAGGCACAAAGTGAAGAACTGTGCTGAGATCAAGGGTACAATGGCACAGGTTAGAGAGGTTTGGGAAACTGACTCCAGCCTTATCCATGGACCTTTGATTCATCAGAGCCTCCCTGCTCCCTAGGGAGCCTGTCAGAGTCAATGTGACTGAGCTACCCCAGAGGAGCTTCCTGGAGAACAATGAACAAGTCAGCATCCCCAAGGGCCCCCACCTTTGGCACTTACCCTTCAGTTAGTGGCCCCTCTCAGGGTAAAGGGCACAATTCAGCTACTTGGTCCTCCTGGGCCCTAGATGATACCAGGGATCAGACACAGGATCCAGCTTCTGTGTGAAAAATCACCCTGAAACTCACTCTTTAACTTGTCATACAGCTATATGACTGGCTCGTGTTTAGAAAAGCTTCTAAGGTCCATTGGTATCTTCTTATCAGCTGTAAGCAGGTGAGTTCTGTACTAGAGAGATTCTGGGTTCTCAGTGGCATCTCAGGCTCCTGGCATCCTTTGCACTCACACCACATGGAGCCATGGATTCTAGTTATCAGTGGGTGCCCTCAGAATGGGCCCAGAGGTAGTGTCCACTACGGTCCTGCTCTAGTTGCTCCTCCATCCCATGTTCTCCACTAACACTTTACTGATCAGCACCCTCTTAGTTGCAAATTACAGAAAACTAACACACACTGGACTCAGGAAAAGGAAATGTATTGGCTCACTTAACTGAAAAACCTGGAGGGTGGATTTCAGGCTTGACTAGAAACAGAAGTTCAAACATTGGCTTCAATAATTGGTCACTTCCTCTCTCTTTTCCTCCATTTCTCAGTCTGTTCTCCTCTGCATTCTTAGGCCTGTGTGTGCTGTGGCCCTCAGGAGTTCCAGACGTACATCCTTATGGCTTAGCCATGCAAAAAGCGTGGATATCTCTTCCACAGGTTCCCAAGAAAGTCCCAGGTTGTGAGCCTCATTGAACCAGTTTAGGTCACATGTTCAGCTCCAAACCAGTGTCTACAGACAGGATGACATACCCTGTCACTTTTCTCCCCACCAAAACTACATGACCCATGAGCAGCAAAGAGGTGATTCCTCAAGTGACAACTAAGGTGCTGTTGTAAGAAGAAAAGATACCAGATGCTGGAGGCAAAAAACAAGAAATATCCATTGTATTTAATTCCAGTATTTCTATTTCCTGCTGGGAGGAAGAATTTCTTTCTTTCTTTTAATGGGGCCAGCACAGTGACTCACGCCTATAATCCCAGCACTTTGAGAGGCCAAGGTGAGGGGATTGCCTGAGCCCAAGGGTTCGAGACCAGCCTGGGCAACTTGGCAAGATATCATCTCTACAATAAATCAAAAACTTAGCCAGGTGTGATGGCGCATACCTGTAGTTCCAGCTACTTGGAAGACTAAGGTGGATGGATTGCCTGAGCCCAGCAGGTCAAGGATGCAGTGGCTGTGAGCATGCCTCTGCACTCCAGCCTGGGTTACAGAGTAAGACTCCAACTCAAAAAAAAAAAAAAAAAAATAGAGATGGGTCTCGCTATGTTGCCCAGGCTGGCTCAAACCCCTGGGCTCAAGCGATCCTCCTGCCTTGGCCTCCCAAAGTGCTGGGATTATAGGCATGAGCCACCACACACGGCCTTTTTCTTTCCTTCCTTCCTTCCTTCCTTTTTCTTAGAATTTCCAAACTCTTGTGTCACTTTCTCTATGGACATTTCCCGGATAGGAGGGCAAAGTATGAAGACGGGACCTTGAGATCCCTTTGAAAGCTCAGTGCCAAGGGACTTGACAAGTGTTTTATTTCTTCTTTTCTATCCCTCTGGACAGTAATCGGTACCTTATAGAATTTCTTGAGGTTGGAGGTGTCCTAACACTCTTGGAAATACTTGGGCTGGAGAAGATCAAAGAGGAGGACAAGAAGGAATCTATCAAGCTACTTCAGGTTATTGCAAACTACGGCAGGAAGTACAAGGAGCTCATTTGTGAAAGTTATGGTGGGTACTGGGTATGACAAGGGTGTTGATTCCTAAGTCGCCCTAGGGGCCTGATGAAATGGTGGCAGCACCCACCACTGCTATAGGGAAAAAAACCATCACAGAACAAGTCGCACGGGAAGCATTTTGTGCTTCTGTCCATGTCACCACAGGAACCATATTTATGATTTTCCTGATTCATCATTTGCTCAAATTTTCAGTGGTGGTTTTAGAAATACTTCTCCATTTTGAGTAGATCCTCTTTCATGCAAAAAGATTTATTGAGCTATTGCCCAAAACCCTTTATGAAACAGAGTCGTGAATAACTCTAGAAGTACAACTGGAGACAACTTATTGAATACCTACTGTGTACTACATATATGCTAACATGCTAGGGATGCAAAGATGAATAAAATATAGTCCCTGTCCTCAAGAGTTTACAGTCTGGTGAACAGGGTAAATAATCCAGCAGTTTCAGTACAATCTCACAAGTGCTCTGGTTGAGGCATGTAAAAATGATGTCAGCCCCACACCTCTCTTTTTCAAAGCATTTCCCTTCCTGTACTTTCACCCTGGTTCTCCTCTCTGTCTTCCTCACGGTCTCCCTGAGCCTCAGTGGCTTCATCCATAAAATGGAACTAACACCTCTCTCTCAGAATGGTTTTTGGGATTAAATGTGTTAATATTTATAAAAACATTTTGCAAGCTGCTGAGCATCACACATGTGCTATCATCTAGCAATAAAAAAATGCATGTTTTATTTGGAGATTTTGCAGAGCCATTCTAAACTTTAAAGCACAGATTTTGACATGCCTATGCTGAAACAAAATCCTCCAGTCACACAGCTGTAAAGTAAACAAGACAACAGTGTCTCATCATGCAGCACAAGAAATGAGCCTCAATTTTGCCTTGGTTGAACAGGCTTGGTTGAAGAGATTTTAATCCTCTTCATATTACATAGTCTTGAGTGGGGATTGTTTTCCTAGATCCCTTCCAATTCAGCATTTCCTCTCTTCTTTGCTCAGGTGTACGATCCATTGCAGAATTTTTGGCAAAGTCTAAGTCAGAAGAGACCCAGGAAGAAGTGCAGGTTCTGTTGGACTCTTTGGTCCATGGTAACCCCAAGTACCAGAATCAAGTGTATAAAGGTCTAATAGCTTTGCTGCCCTGTGCATCCCCCAAAGCCCAGCAGCTATCCCTGCAGACCCTCAGGAGTGCCCAGGTGAGCCAAGACTGTATGCTCCTGTGGTTTTGATTCAAATGCAGTAATCTTACAATTACCTTCCACAGTTACACTCCACACAGGCATGAGAAGGAGAGCTCAGCCTCCCACTGCATGTCTGTTGTTCAATCAGTGTTACTTCCAGAAGGCCAAGGCAGGGCAGAGAGTTCATGTCTCCCAGCAGAGTGATTTGTCCTGTTTACTTAAGGATCAGAAAGATGTTGGCAGACTTAAAAGTGGTTGAGACAAGCAACAAGGATAATGAAAGGACTGTGAAAAAGATTAAAGGAGTCGATTTGATAGGGAAAGAATCATGGTGCATTTGTAGACAGCATGTAAGTGAAGAGGCCAGATCTCCAATGCTTGGAAAACTCCTTTTTTCTTGCTGGCTTCTGCCCTTCTCTCAGTGCCCTAGAATGCGAGGGAAATCAGATTTGGAGCATAGTGACCATGTGAAGACATCATGCCCAGTAAGTAGGAGATAGAGGCTCAAAAAGTGGTTTTAAGATGAACCATCAAAAGCTCTCAAAACAGCTCTAGAGGATGGGCTAGAGGCAGGGAGACAATTAAGAAATCAAAGAGACGATAAGGCCTGAACAGTGGCAGTGGCAGTGGGAATACAGGTGATCAGGTTGGACAGACATTTCTGAGGTAGAAAGCATGGGACTTAGGGAAATCAAAGAAAAGGACTCAAAGATGACACTGAGCTTTGGGCTTTAACAGCAGGGTGAGTTATGCACCACCCAGAGAGAGCAGGAATAAAGAAGAGAAAAATCAGTTTGATTTGGGAGGAGTTAGGTTTTGACCCAATAAACTTGATGGGTCTTGGTGACTCCCAAGTGCCTAACTGAGGAACAGACCAGGTCAGGTGCAGATGTAATTGGATCATTTGTTTAAAGAACACTGGATCCCAAGCCTCCCTCCCTGGAACCTGGCAGCTGTCAGGTGGCCCATGATAATACATTTTATTTTATTTTTGAACTCCCCAAATGATTCTGATTTCTAGCTTGATTGAGGAATCTCTGCTCAGGACAGCTAGTAGAGATGCCCACTGGACAGTAGAAAATAAAAGTCTGAAACTCCAAAGAGAGAACTAAATGAAGATGTCAATTTGGATTTTATGAGCAGAGACAGGGTCTTGTCTAACTAACTTGTCTAACCCAGGCTAGAGTGCAAAGGTTCAATCATAGCTAACCGCTACCTTGAACTCCTGGGTTCATGTGATCCTCCCATCTCAGCCTCCCAAGTAGCAGGGACTACAGGCATGTGCCACCATGCCCAGCTAATTATTTTTATTTTTATTTTTTTGTGGAGACGGGGGTCTCACTATGTTGCCTAGGTTGGTCTCAAACTCCTGTGCTCAAGCCATCCTCCTGCCTCAGCCTACCAAAGTGCTAGGATTACAAGCATGAGCCAACATGCCCAGCCCACTGTCTCTTTAAGTCTTCACCATATCTAATGGGTAGGTATTATTATCCATATTTTAGAAATGACAGAACTGAGCTTAGAGAAGTGTAAGTGACTTATCCAAGGCCATACACGAAATAAAAGGTATTTACTAAGTAGGGATTTAAATCCAACTCTCTCCAAAGTCCTTATTCTTTCACATACCACTTTGCCTCTTTGAAAAAGAGCAAAGCCGGGCTCGGTGGTTCAGCCTGTAATTCCGCGCTTTGGGAGGCTGAGGTGAGTGGATTGCCTGAGCCCGCGGGTTCCAGACACACCTGGGCAACTTGGCGAGACCTCATCTCTACAATAAATCAAAAATCAGCTGGGCGTGGTAGCGCGTGCCTGTAGTTCCGGCTACTTGGAAGGCCGAGGCGGAAGGATCGCCAGAACCCAGCAAGCAGGTCGAGGCTGCAGTGGCCGGGAGCGGCCACTGCACTCCAGTCTGGGTGACAGAGTGAGACTCCAACTCAAAAAAAAAAAAAAAGAAAGAAAAAGAGCAATGAAAGTAATAGAAAGAGGCTGGACATGGAGGCTCATGCCTGTAATCCCAGCACTTTGGGAAGCAGAGGCAAGAGGATTGCCTGAGCCCACAGGTTTGAGACCAGCCTGGGCAACATGACAAGACCTCATCTCTACAATAAATCAAAAAATTAACTGGGTGTGGTGTTGCACACCTGTAGTTCCATCTACTCGGAAGGCTGAGGTGGAAGGATCACCCAGCAGGTCGAAGCTGTGGTGGCCATGAGCATGCCACTGCATTCCAGCCTGGGTGACAGAGTGAGACTACAACAAAAAAGAGAGAGAGGAGAAGAAGAGAAGAGGAGAGGAGAGGAGAGGAGAGAGAGAGAGAAAGAGAAAGAGAGAGAGAAAGAGAGAGAGAGAGAGAGAGAGAGAGAGAAAGAAAGAGAGAGAAAGAGAGAGAAAGAAAGAAAGAAAGAAAGAAAGAAAGAAAGAAAGAAAGAAAGAAAGAAAGAAAGAAAGAAAGAAAGAAAGAAAGAAAGAAAAGAAAAGAAAAGAAAAGAAACCGAGCTCGGTGACTCAGCCTATAATCCCGTGCCTTTGGAAGGCTGAGGTGAATGGATTGCCTGAGCCCGCGGCCACTGCACTCCAGTCTGGGTGAGAGAGACTCCAACAAGAAAGAAAGAAAGAAAAAGAAAAAGAGAGAGAGAGAGAGAGAGAGAGAAAGAAAACAATAGAAAAACAAAAAATGGAACTGGGAAAACCAAGAGAAAAAAGTGGTTTCAGTAAGGAGGACATGGTCAGCTTGGTCAGATACAACAAAAGGATTCTGTAAAAGTAGAATAGAAAGATGATCCCAGAAGGAAAAATTTTGGTGAATTAGGAAACTGTCCTATGGCAGGAAAAATTAAATTACAGCAGCCTGTCAAAGGATGAATTGGGGGATAAAGAAGTGGCTTCTCCTGGGAAGCTTAGATATAAAGGGAAAAAAGCGATAGCAGAGCAGACAAAGTTGAAGGGCAATGTTGTTAAATATGGATGAGCTTGAGAATGATTAATGCTAAAGGAAAGGAACCGATGCATGGGTAAAGTTTGAAGAGATAGAAATGAGGGGTTGGGCCAGGCTCCATGGCTCAGCCTGTAATCCTAGCACTTTGGGAGGCTGAGGCGAGTGGATTGTCTGAGCCCGTGGATTCGAGATCAACCTGGGTAACTTAACGAGACCTGGTCTCTACAATAAATAAAAAAATTACTGGGCATGGTAGTGCACACCTGTAGTTCCAGCTACTTGGAAGGCTGAGACTAAAGGATCGCCAGAGCCCAGCAGGTCAACGCTGGGATGGTTGTTGTGTATGCCACTACACTCCAGCCTGGGCAATGGAGTTGAGACTTCAACTCAAAAAAAAAAAAAAAAAAAAAGAAAGAAAGAAATGACGGGTTGGATGGGGATGGTGGCTCACACCTGTAATCCCAGTACTTTGGGAGGCCAAGGCAGAATGATTGCTTGAGTCCAAGAGTTCAAGACCAGCCTTGGCAACATAGCAAGACCTTGTTTCTATTTCTTTTTTTTTTTTTTTTT
>NW_007253826.1:545128-553878 GCF_000164805.1 Carlito syrichta | reverse complement strand
CCTGCTGGGCTCTGGTGATCCTTCCGCCTCAGCCTTCCGAGTAGCCGGAATTTCAGGCATGCGCTACCACGCCCGGCTGATTTTTTTATTTATTGTAGAGATGAGGTCTCGCTGCCCAGGCGGGTCTCGAACCCGTGGGCTCAGGCAATCCACTCACCTCAGCCTCCCAAAGGCGCGGGATTACAGGCTGAGCCACCGAGCCAGGCACTATTTCATTTTAAAAGGTAATTTTCTTTCTTTCTTTCTTTCTTTTTTTTTTTTTTTGAGTTGGAATCTCACTCTGTCGCCCAGAGGAGTGCAGTGGCCGCTCCTGGCCACCGCAGCCTCGACCTGCTGGGCTCCGGCGATCTTTCTGCCTCAGCCTTCCAAGTAGCTGGAACTACAGGCGCTCACTACCACGCCCGGCTAATTTTTTGATTTATTATAGAGATGAGGTCTCGCCAAGTTGCCCAGGCGGGTCTCGAACCCGCGGGCTCAGGCAATCCACTCACCTCAGCCTCCCAAGGCGCGGGATTACAGGCTAAGCCACTGAGCCCGGCTAAAAGGTAATTTTCATAATAAATTTTTTAAAAAGAGAACGGGGGTTGACTGATAGGGTGGGGTTCCTGAGGAAGAGAAGATTTGGGGATCTTGAATGCATTCCACTCTCTCTGTCCTGTGTCCTCCCTCCCCCAACCAAGGTAGCAGACCTTGTTTCTTCACTTTTAGCAGTGGCCTCAACTTAATGCCTCCTAAGCTAGTAGGTTCAGTGACAACCAGTGACTTACAACTGCCCTCCCTTCCTCTCCCTCATTCCCCAGGCATCTAGCTGTTTGGAAGTCTGTGTTTCATTTCCTTCAGATGGACAAGATCTAAAGAGTAATCACCTTGTCCCATTGTCTGTCTTACCAGTCGATCATCAGAACCACACATCCCAGCATCGTGGACTGTGTGCTGAAGGTATTGGGCACCATGCACCTGGAAGTCCAGTATGAAGGTAGGAAGGCTACTCCAGATCTCAGAGGGTGGCAGCTGAGAGTGAGGCAGGTCAGCTCTCGAAAGCTTTCTCTTAGGGTCGCGCAATGTGGCTCACGCCTATAATCCCAACTCTTTGGAAGGCAGAGGTGAGAGGATTGCCTGAGTCTAGGGGTTCGAGACCAGCCTGGGCAACTTGGCGAGAACTTGTCTCCACAATAAGTTAAAAATTAGCCGGTTATGGTGGCGTGTGCCCATAGTTCCAGCTACTTGGAAGGCTGAGGCAGAAGGCAGGCCAAGGCTGCGGTGGCCATAATCATTCCACTGCACTCCAGCCTGGGCGACAGAGTGAGACTCCAACTCAAAAAAAAAAAAAAAAAACACAAGGTTTTCTCTTAGTCACAAAGAGTCTTGTTGTTGAGTGACCAGAATGGCCTTGGCAGATGGAAGAAACTGTTTCAGTATGCATCAATAAGTTCTTCAGAAAATAATAGTCATGTTCTGTGCTTCGAATCGATTGCTTGAACAGTTATTAGAATCTGCCTGGGGCCAGAAATGGCTCTGGTTCCCAGTCTTATGTTGTACTTCTCCCAAACAGAAATCACCTTGAGGAAAGTCCTTCCTCTAAGAAACTAAATTTCATCATGGTAGTATTAATAAGTTTTCATGTATTGAGTGCCCCAATGTGCCAGCCACTTTCCAATACATTTCACTTAATTCTCAAAATAACTGTAAGAACAAAGCCTGGCAATATTACATATTTGAATGTTTAAATAAGTGAAAGGCAGAAACAGGATTTTTGGCTGGGCTTAGTGGTTTAGCCTGTAATCCCAGCACTTTGGGAGGCCGAGGTGAGTGGATTGCCTGAACCCGCGAGTTCGAGACAAACCTGGGCAACTTGGCGAGACCTCATATCTACAATAAATAAAAATAAATTAGCTGGGCATGGTAGTAGTTCTGGCTACTTGGAAGGCTGGGCATGGTAGTAGTTCTGGCTACTTGGAAGGCTGAAGCGGAAGGATCGCCGGAGCCCAGCAGGTCAAGGCTGCGGTGGCCAGGAGCATGCCACTGCACTCCAGCCTGGGCAACAGAGTGAGACTCCAACTCAAAAAAAAAAAAAAAGAAATAGTATTTTTATGTTTTTCAAGACCAAACATTGAAGCACAGAGAAATTAAGTATGCTCCCCAAATTTACACAGCTAATGGGATTCAAACCATCTCTGCCTAACTCTAAAGTTTATGCTTTCAACCTATAGTACATGGCAGGTTTTTGTTTGTTTGTTTGTTTGTTTTGAGTCAGAATCTCATTCTGTCACCCAGGCTGGAATGCAGTGGCATGCTCAGGGCCACCACAGCCTCCACCTGCTGGACTCAAGCGATCCTTCCATCTCAGCCTTCCAAGTTGCTGGAACCACAGGCATGTGCCACCACACCCAGCTAATTTATTTTTTTTGTAGAGATGAGGTCTCACCATGTTGCCCAGGATGGTCTCGAACCCCTGAGCTCAGTCAGTCCTCTCGCCTTGGCCTCTCAAAGTGCTGGGACTACAGGTTTGAGCCACCGCACTCAGCCTCAGCAGGTTTTTAAAGAATATCATTTCCTTCTCTTGTCCTGTAGTAGTTCAGAGAAGGGAGATTCTGTTTTTAACAGGAAGGATCAAGGAGGGGTTTACCAAGAAGGTGGTATTTGAACTGAGCCCTGAAGAATGGGAAGGATTGTAGAAGGTAGAAAAGGGCAGAGGAGGATTCTGGAAAGGAGAATAGTGGAAAGGAAGGTGTGACATAGGGAAGTACAAGGTGTGTCTGGAGCATGATAGGTGAAGATCGTTAGGTGAAGATCTGGTAGAGGTCTAGATCTAGGAACAGGTAGGCCAGGAGCAGATGGAGGAGCACCTTGAGTGCCAGAGAGTAGCTGGTACTCTATCCAGCAGGCAGCATGGAGCCACTGAAAAGAGAGCTGTTGGCGGGCACAGTGGCTCACGCCTATAATCTCAGCACTTTAGGAGGCCAAGAGGATTGCCTGAGCCCACAGGTTCGAGACCAGTCTGGGCAACTTGGTGAGACCTCATCGCTAACAATAAATCAAAAAATTAGCTGGATGTGGCAGCGTGGGCCTGGAATTCCAGCTACTTGGAAGGCTGAGGCAGAAGGATCACCTGAGCCCAGTAGGTTGAGGCTGCGGTAGCCGTGAGTGTGCCACTGCACTCCAGCCTGGGTGACAGAGTGAGATTCTGACTCAAAAAAAAAGAAAGAAAAAGGCCAGGCTCGGTGGCTCAGCCTGTAATCCCAGCACTTTGAGAGGTGGAGGCAAGAAAGATTGCCTGAGCCCAGGGGTTTGAGACCAACCTGGGCAACTTGGTGAGACCTTGTCTCTACAATAAAAAAAAAAAATTAGCTGGTCATGGTGATGCATACCTGTGATTCCAGGTTGGAAGGTTGAGGCAGAAGGATTGTCTGAGCCCAGCATGCCACTGCACTCCAGCCTGGGTGACAGAGTGAGACTCTGACTCAAAAAAAAAAAAGAATGTACTAGTCTAGCTGGATGCATAGGTCCCGGGAAGAGAATGGACACAGCACAGGGAATTACCTGCATGTGGATAATGAAGGGCAGAGCCAAGAAGGCCAGGACAAAGAGACCCATTAGGCAGGGACGGTCTAGGCATCAGTACATATCGGGACACCTGTGCCCAGGATGACGGGCTGAACCCAGATCCAGGAAGCCTGAGAGGGGCATAAAGAACAGACAGGTCCTAGGGTTCGGGTCTGCAAGTGAGACCTGGAGAAGGTCAACAAAAGTCTATGGGCTCACTTCCAGCATTTATATTTTGGCAGCAGTGTTGAAACTGAAGGTCAGTCATGTTATTCCTTCAATAGCATGATCAGTGTTGTATCCGTTTGACCTGTGCTGGTCTGTGTGCATATGTGGGCATTGTATGTTGAGAAACAACACTATGTTAAAATCTATTACCGGCTGGAGCAGGGTGCTCCTGGTGAGGAAGAGTTGACAGGGGAGTGACAGAGGGACCTAACAAAGGGTCAGGCCCAGGAGCAGAGGGTTATTGCTGGTATTGGAGCAAGAGGGTGACCTGGCAGCAGAAGCATGTTAGGAAGCTTAACCAAGCAACCCCAAAGAAACAAGACCAGGTAGCACTGCGACCTTCCTCTCCCCACCCCACTTCCATGTGGCACACATGGCCACTCCTATTCACCTATCACTTCTCATTTTAAGCATGATCTCTCTAAGGCCTTCCCTGACCCTGCCTTCCACTCCTACCTGAATGTTAGCCCTCCTTCCTTTGAACCTGTCTCCCTTCCAGTACCTCCCTCCTTTTCAGCAGTTATCTCCAAAATGGTAACTTCCCTTTACATAGACTGTGCACACTTTCAGTGCAGCTATCATGGCTCTTATCCTCCTTAGCATATGCTAGGTCCTCATTACATGGTTTGAATGAATGGCTGAGTGAGTGAACACTGCGCGTACACACTACACTAGTGATTACTTGTCTGTATACCTTTCTTCTCCAGACCTCTGAGCAGCTCCAGGGCAAGGACTGGGTATTATTCATCTTTTTCCAACTCAGGACCTGAAACATAATGGGTGCCCAGTAGACGTTCTTGGAATAAATTTATGGGGAAAAAATGATTTATGCTGATAAAGAGTTGGGTCTTGACCCGGTTTTCCCCAATACTGGCCCAATTTAGAGTCCCTCTGCATTTATACAATAGCAGCTAACACTGTGGTAAGGCAGTAGGAACATGATGTTTTGTTGATGCTTTTTTGGTTTGACATATGCCCATGTGATAGCAGTGAACCTGTGTGCCTCAGAATAATTTCAGATATGCCAGACTCATAAAAAGTGCTCAAGAATTGTCTGTTGAATGAATGAATTATTTTTTTTTTTACCAAGCATTTCAAAAGTCTTTCTAATATAGAGACTGCATATGTAAAGATTGTCCACTAGGGGGAGCCATTTCACATGATCTGTGTAGATTGAAGTGAAGTGAACATACCTGTTGAGTTTCCACTGAAACTCCTCCTGAGCAGGAAGGGAACATGTTGACTGTTCTTAAATGTCCTGACAGTGACTGGAGAGGATCAGAGGACAATTTGTTTGAGATTGAGTATACCAAATGGCAAAACCAGAGTGGCGTTCCCAGGATGATGGCAACAGTTAGAGCGTAAAAGAAGCCTATGAACAAGAGGACTCTGGATGACATGATGAGAAGAGTTAGTGGGTGACATGGACTAACCTTAAAAGGGCATGGCTTGTTTGTCTTTTAGAACAAATGTTTATTGAATATCTGTGGCGTGCCAAGAGCTATGCCAGGTACTGGGGGATTTTTTGCGTTTGTTTCTCTTTTTAAAAAAATTTTTTACTTTAAAGATGTGGGGTATTGGCCAGGCTCGGTGGCTCAGCCTGTTATCCCAGCAATTTGGGAGGCCGAGGGGAGTGGATTGCCTGAGCCCATAGGTTCGAGACCAACCTGGGCAACTTGGCGAGACCTCGTCTCTACAATAAATCAAAAATTAGCCAGGACATGGTAGCACACACCTGTAGTTCTGGCTACTTGGAAGGCTGAGGCGGAGGGATCACCATAGCCCAGCAAGTCGAGGCTGCAGTGGCCGAGAGCGGCCACTGTACTCCAGTCTGGGCGACAGAGTGAGACTCCAACTCAAAAAATAAAAATAAAAAATAAAATAAAAATAAAAGATGTGGGGTACAATTCAGGGTCAGGTGTACAAATGTTCATTATGCATTTATTTATATTGAGAAGGAGAAAAACTGAATGTCTTGGAAGAAGGAGGGTAAGGGAAATGCCTACTCTGCCTCCCATGCTGACTGTGGGTTTGGGGTGAGATGTTGACATTCTTCCCCTGAGAAGGCTACAGGGAAAGTGGAATTCTCAGGGAAGAGTACAGTGAAACAGGAGGAGAGAAGCTTAGGTGCCTGGGGATTGTGGGTGTCAGTGATGGAGGAGTCAGTGATGGATTGTGGGTGTCAGTGATGGAGGAGCCAGCTGGCGCTTCCTTTCACCATATCCACCAACCTGCCTGACATGTTAGCCATGTTCTCTGCTCTCCTCCCATTACAGTGGAGGTCCCTGTTCCACCACAGGCTACCTCTGCTACTTCTACTTATCCTCTGAAGCATGTCCCCTCTCAGACTTACCTTCTGTAGATAACCTCTCCCTTTTTCTCTGTTGGATCATCTCCACTGATGTGCAAATATGCTTTATATCTTCCATCTGAAAAAAGAACCACTCCTTGGGAATCTATGGATTAAAAGATATTTAAAAGATACATCCCCCAAAAAGGGATCAATCAGGGATTTGCACCTCTCCTTGACCCCAAGTGCCCAGCAGCTCCTCATTTCCCTTACCATTTCCTTCCTGCTTGACCTCTCAGGTGCTTTTGAGTTGGCCACTCTGGCACTCTCTTTTGTTGGCTTCTGTGATACCTCTTTTTTGAGTGTTCCTCTGCCCACTGGTTTTGCCATAGATTCCTTTGCTGATTTTTCTTATTTATCTGCCAGACTGTTAGGTCAGCCTACTTCTCATCTCTTTATCTATCTATATAGATATAGATATATAGGGTTTTTGTTTGTTGTTGTTGTTTTTGTAGAGATGGGGATCTCACTATGTTACCCAGCCTGGTCTTGAACTCCCAGCTTCAAGCGATCCTCCCACCTCAGCCTCCCAAAGAGCTGGTATTACATGTGTAAGCCACCATGCCTGGCTTCATCTTTTTTTTTTTTTTTTGAATTGGAGTCTCATTCCATCGCCCAGGCTAGAGTGCAGTAGCATGCTCATCACCACCCCAGCATCAAGCTTGGCCTTCCACCTCAGCCTTCCAAGTAGCCAGAACTATAAGTGTGCACTACTATGCCCAGTTAATCTTTTGATTTATTGTAGAGATTAGGTCTCGTAAAGTTGCCCAGATTGGTCTCAAACCCATGGGCTCAGGCAATCTTCTCACCTCGGCCTCCCAAAGTGCTGGAGTTATAGGCTTGAGCCACCGTGTCCAGCCAGCTTCATCTTTTTATCTATACTTTCTTCCCAAGTGACTGTCTAGTGCCATGGCTTTAAATACTACACACATACATACACACACACATGCCAAAACTGTATCTCTGACCCTGATCTCTTCCTGACATCTCCATAGGATGCCTAATAAACATCTCAAACCTATAGCCAAAACAAAACTCTTGGTTTTCTTCCCCAAACCTGTTCCTCCTCCAATTTTCCCTATCACAGTAAAAGGTACCACCACCAACCCATTTGCTCAAGTAAAAAATGTATGACTAATACCAAATTACCTTCTTTCTCCTATCTCCCATGTCATCCCATGCTTACCAAGTCTTCTAGGCTCTATCTCCACTTGCCTTCTTCATCCCATTATGATCACCCTGGTCTAATCCATCCTCATGTCTCCTGATTTATCTTTCTGGTTCCCTTCTGTCCCCTGTAATTCATTGTGCTACTACCACCGGAATGATCGATTGTTTTTAAAATATAAATTAGGGCCGGGCTCGGTGGCTTAGCCTGTAATCCCAGCACTTTGGGAGGCTGAGGTGAGTGGAGTGCCTGAGCCTGCGGGTTGGAAAACCGCCTGGGCAACTTGGCGAGACCTCATCTCTACAATAAATAAAAAATTAGCCGGGTGTGGTAGCGCATGCCTGTAGTTCCAGCTACTTGGAAGGCTGAGGCAGAAGGATCGCCGGAGTCCAGCAGGTCGAGGTTGCGGTGGCCAGGAACAACCACTGCGCTCCAGTCTGGGTGACAGAGTGAGACTCCAACTCAAAATAAAAAATAAAAATAAATAAATAAGGCTAGGCGCGGTGGCTCACGCCTGTAATCCAGCACTTTGGGAGGCCGAGGCAAGAGGATTGCCTGAGCCCAGGGGTTCGAGACCAACCTGGGCAACTTGGTCAGCTTCATCTCTACAATAAATCAAAAAATTAGCTGTGGTGGCATGCACCTGTAGTTCCAGCTACTTGGAAGGCTGAGGAGGAAGGATCACCTGAATCCAGCAGGTAGAGGCTGCAGTGGCTGTGAGTGTATCACTGCACTCCAGCCTAGGCGACAGAGTGAGACTCCAGCTCCAAAAAATAAAAAAAATTAAAATTAAAAATGGCCAGGCGTGGTGACTCACACCTATAATCCTAGCAATTTGGAAGGTCAAGGTTAGAGGATTACCTAAGTTCACAGGTTCGAGACCAGCCTGGTCAACTTGGTGAGACCTCACCGCTACAATAAATCAAAAAAATTAGCTGGGCGTGGTGGTGTGCGCCTGTAGTTCCAGCTACTTGGAAGGCTGAGTCGGAAGGATCAGGCCACGCTCATGGCCACTGCACTCCAGCCTGGGTGCAGAGTGAGACTCCAACTCAAAAATGATAATAATATAAAAAATAAGGCTAGGCTCGGTGGCTCAGCCTGTAATCCTAGCACTTTGGGAGGCCAAGGCAAGTGGATTCCCTGAGCCTGTGGGTTCGAGACCAGCCTAGGCAACTTTCGAAAACTTCATCTCTATAATAAAAAATTTTAAAAATGGATTGCCTGAACCTGTGGGTTCGAGACCCACCTGGGCAACTTGGCGAGACCTCATCTCTACAGTAAATCAGAAAAATTAACCGGGTGTGGTAGCGCATGCCCTGTAGTTCCAGTTACTTGAAAGACTAAGGCAGATGGATTGCTGGAGCCCAACAGGTCGAGGCTGCGACGGCGGGGAGTGTGCCACTGCACTCTAGTCTGGGTGTCAGAGTGAGACTCCAACTCAAAAAAAAAAAAAAAACAATA
>NW_007253826.1:543997-544969 GCF_000164805.1 Carlito syrichta | reverse complement strand
TAGCCAGGCATGGTAGTGCATGCCTGTAGTTCCAGCTACTTGGAAGGCTGAGGCAGAAGGATTGCCAGAGCCTAGCAGGTTGATGCTGGGGTGGTGTGAGCATGCCACTACATTCCAGCCTGGGCGATGGAGTGAGACTCCTACTCAAAATAATAATAATAAATAAATTTTTAAATATAAAATATAAAATAGCATAGCTGGGCACAGTGTCTCACACCTGTAATCCCAGCACCTTAGGAGGCAGAGGCAAGAGGATTACCTGAACTCAGGGGTTCAAGACCAGCCTGGGCAACTTGGTGAGACATCGTCTCTACAATTAAAATAAGAAAATTAGCCGGGCATGGTGGCATGTGCCTGTACTTCCAGCTACTTGAAAAGCTGAGGCAGAGTATCGCCTGAGCCCAGCATGTTGAGGCTGCGGTGACCATGAATGCATCAGTCACTGCACTCCTGCCATAGCCTACAAAGCATGGAAGGGTCTTCCCTCAGACCTAGGACTGACAGACAACTCCTCAAACTTCAAGTGTAAACTCAGATGTCACCTCTGAGAGAGGCCTTCTCTGACCACCCTTCATTTATTTATTTATTTATTCATTCATACATTCATTTATTTATTTTAGTTGAAATCTCAGTCACCCAGGCAGGAGTGCAGTGGCATGCTCGTGGCCACTGCAAAGTCTTGACCTGCTGGGCTCAGATGATCCTTCCACCTCAGTCTTCCAAGTAGCTGGAATTACAGGCAAGTGCCACCATGCACAGCTAATTTTCTTATTTTAATTGTAGAGATGAGGTCTTACTAGGTTGCCCAGGCTGGTCTCGAACACCTGGGCTCAGGCAATCCTCTCGCCTCCACCTCCCAAGGTGCTGGGATTACAGGAGTCAGCCACCATGCCCAATTAATACTTTCTTAGGTTTTTCTTTCTTTTTTTTTTTTTTTTGAGTTGAAGTCTCACTCTGTCGCCCAGACTGGGG
>NW_007253826.1:542912-543578 GCF_000164805.1 Carlito syrichta | reverse complement strand
TACTTGGAAGGCTGAGGCAGAAGGATCACCAGAGCCCATCAGGTCGAGGCTGCAGTGGCCAGGAGCGTGCCACTGCACTCCAGTCTGGGCGACAGAATGAGACTCCGACTCAAAAAAGCAAAACAAAACCCCCCAAAAAACTAAGACAGACAATATCATTGAATTACAGCAAACCATATTTTTAAAAGTATGTTTTCTTAGATTCATGTCTTTCATAGGGTTAAGCAAATGCTACAAGATCTTGTCCAGGCTGGAGTGCAGTGGCATGCTCATGGCCACCCCAGCATCAACCTGCTGAACTCCAGCAGTCCGTTTGCTGCCTTCCAAGTTGCCAGAACCACAGGTGTGCACTACCACTCCCAGCCAATTTTTTTATTTTTTTAGTGTAGAGACGAGGTCTCGCCAAGTTGCCTAGTCTGGTCTTATCCTGTGAGGAAAGCACTTTTTATACTGAAGCAAAATGCGGTCTTATGGTTGGATAATTATCTGTGTAACAATGTACCTCATTATGCAAGATGACAAAAACAGAAGAGGAAAGGCAATTCAAATTCTGTAGATTACTTGATTATGTCCAGTTTTATTAATAAGAAGTATATCTTAGACTGCAATTTAGAGTAAAGTGTACACTCTAGTTGTTTCTTTATGTATAAAGAGATTGAAAAAAAA
>NW_007253826.1:535177-542668 GCF_000164805.1 Carlito syrichta | reverse complement strand
AAAAAAAAAAAAAAAAGCCAGGCGTGGTAGCACATGGCTGTAGTTTCTTTTACTTGGAAGTCTGTGGTAGAAGGATCGCCCGAGCCCAGCAGGTCGGCGCTGGGGTGGCTGTGAGTGTGCCACTGCACTCCAACCTGGGCAATGGAGTCAGACTCCAACTCAAAAAAAAAAAAGAGAAGGTCACCTGTCCTCAGAGTAACTTCACTGAACAGCAATCACAAGGCTTGACACTAAAAGAGACTTTCACATACAAATCTTCTATTTTTTGGCCAGGCACAGTGGCTCACGCCTGTAATCCCAGCACTTTGGGAGGCAGAGGCAAGAGGATTGCCTGAGCCCAGTGGTTCAAGACCAGCCTGGGCAACTTTGTTGTAGAGACTTCATCTCTACAACAAAACAAAAAAATTAGCCAGTCATGGTAGCATATGCCTGTGGTTCCAGCTATGCGAAAGGCTGAAATGGAAGGCTCACCTGAGCCCAGCAGGTGGAGGCTGCAGTGGCCATGATGTGCCACGGCACTCCAGCCTGGGAAACAGTGAGATTCCGACTAAAAAAAAAAAAAGTACATAAAATATATTTTTAATAATTGGGCTTTGAACAGGATGTGGTGAAAGAAGTATCAGGATGTACAGAAATCAGAAACAGAATGTAATTGTTCGGGAAGATAACCTGACACTGGTCTCTTCCTTAAAGACAACGCTAGAAGCCAAACATACTCATGAGGGTGCCCTGATGGAAAAGGAAGCAAACCTCCATGTGGAGGCGCACTTCTCATATATGGCCACTAGATGGCAGTCTTGTCTGGAAGTGCAAAAAAGAACCTAGACATTGGGTTTCCAAAGCTCTAGGAGCAAAAAATTGGAAAACAAACCTCGCCAAGCATGGTGGCTCACGCCTGTAATCCCAGCAGTTTGGGAGGCAGAGGTTAGAGGATTGCTGGAGTCCAGAAGTTCGAGACTAGCCTGGCCAACTTAGACCTCGTCGCTACAATAAATCAAAAAAATTAACCGGGCGTGGTGGCAGTGCCTGTAGTTCCAGCTACTAGGGAGGCTAAAGTGGAAGGATCGCCTGAGCCCAGCAGGTCAAGGCTACGGTGGCCATCAGTGTGCCACTGCATTTCAACCTGGGCAACAGAGTAAGACTCCGACTCAAAAAAAAGAAAAACCTCATCAGTGCTGTAAGCACCCTGAAAATGACCACATGGAATTGCCACAGTTTCCAGGTGTGATGCCATTTCTAAGGCTCCTTCTGCCAAAGAAACATTAAAAGTATGTGGCTACAGTTCTGTCTCCTGTTCTCTGTGATTCCTTGAGCAAGTCATTTGTTCTCAGGCAATCATTGGAGTTTCTTCTGGTACTGGCAGGCTGTGGGTTATAATTTCTCTTTGAATTGAAGGAATGAATCTTCCTTCAGTTCAAATCTTGCAACACTAAAGTTCCCACGGAATGTGAGTGGCAAGCACCTCGCATCTGTTTGGTCTACCACTGTTTCATCAGCACATGCTCAATCAAATGTCAAATGAATGAGCATAGGCCGTGCAGAACGGCTCCTCAACTTCACGGGGCCTGACCTCTCAGGCGCTCATGCCCTCTTGACCACACCTTCCTCCTTGAATCCTCTCATTCTTCCTTCCCAAACCCATACTCTCTTGGTTTCCTCCCATCTTTCTGGAAACTGCTTCTCAGTCTTTTGTCCATTACTATTCATGTCAGCATTTAGTCCCACATCCTCTTCTCTTCTCTTTGCTGTGTTACCCCATTCGCTCCCACGGCTTTAATTACCACCTGTAACAAGAGCCACGATAGTAGCTAACCTTTATAAAGTCTTTTCTATATGTTGGGCACTGCTCTTGCTCTTTACTCACTTAATCCTCAGAACAAGCTGATGAGGTGGGTATTATTGTTACTGCCATTTTGTGGGAGGAGGACACAGTGGTTAAATTACCTCTCTGTGGCCCGTCTCCTGAGCTCCACACCCTCCATGTCTGCCCTCTGAACATCTTCTCTTGGATGCCACCAATGGACTCTTGATGTTCCAGATCCAAAGCTTTCCTTTTCCAAGGTCCCAAACTCAGTGAAAAGCACCCAGTTGCCCAGGCTGGAAATGTAACTATCATTCCTCCTTGCTTTTCACCTCCATCCACCTTCTCATAAGGCCAGTCAGTTCTAATGCCTCGATATTTTTCTTTCTTTTTTTTTTTTTAATTCAGTTGGCATCTCACTCTGTTGCCTAGGCTGGAGGGCAGTGGCACACTCACGGCCACCGCAACCTCAACCTGCTGAGCTCCAGCAATCCTTCCACTGCAGCCTTCCAAGTAGCTGAAACTACAGGCATGAGCCACCACGCCCAGCTAATTTATTTATCGTAGAGGTGAGGTCTCACTGAGTTGCCCAGGCTGGTCTCAAACCCGTGAGCTCAGGCAATCCTCTCACCTCAGCCTCCCAAAGTGCTGGGATTATAGGCATGAGTCACCGCACCCAGCTACGCCTCAATATTCAAATCTGTTTTTCTTCTTCATTCCATCTCCACTGCTATCATTCAGGTCTTTGTATTTCTCACCTGCGCCAGGCTAGCTCCATCTCTATTTCTCCAGCATGATGCCCACACACAGTCCGGGTTCCCAGTCCAGGTTCCAAGTCCACCACCAGTGAGAGAAAGCAGAGCTTCACAGTGAAGAATATGGGCTTTGGAATCAGAGTCATTCTCATTAGCTATTTGATGTTGGGCTACTCAACCTTTGTGAGTCTTAGTTTTCTCCGAAAGATGAGAATACGCCTACTGTATAGGGTTGTTGGCACATGCAAAGCCCTGCAGAAGCCAGGGCTGGCCTACCTCCACAGGCCTAGCTCTGACCCATGACTCAACACCCTGTGTCCCAGCCAGATCTCCCTTGCTTACCTGGCTACAAATGTGACATGGTACCATCCAAATGGCACTCGTCACATTCTACATTCCTGCCTCTCCTTTTTCCCCATGGCTTTGCCAACTCAGGCATCACCTTCTCCAATGAAGTCTCTTCTCCTGATTCTCTGTCCCCTCTCAATTCCGTCACCCAGCCTGGCTTCCTTTGTCGTCCCATGGCTCTTATAACTCTACATCACAAATGCCCGTTTTTTTTTCTTCGAGTTGGAGTTTCACTCCGTCGCCCAGGCTGGGGTGCAGTGGCATGCTCACGGCTACCTCAGCGTCAACCTGCCGGGCTCCAGCAATCCTTCTGCCTCAGTCTTCCAAGTAGCTGGAACTACAGACATGCGCTACCACGTCCAGCTAATTTTTTATTTATTGTAGAGACAAAGTTGCCCAGGCTGGTCTCAAACCCCTGGGCTCAAGCAATTCTCTCGCCTCAGCCTCCCAAAGTGCTCGGATTACAGGTTTTTTGTTTTTGTTTTTGCTTTTGAGTTGGAGTCTCACTCTGTCACCCAGACTGGAGTGCAGTGGCCGCTCCCGGCCACCGCAGCCTCGACCTGCTGGGCTCCAGCGATCCTTCCACCTCAGCCTTCCAAGTAGCTGGAACTACAGGCGCTTGCTTACCATGCCCAGCTAATTTTTGATTTATTGTAGAGATGAGGTCTCGCCAAGTTGCCCAGGCGGGTCTCAAACCCGCAGGCTCAGGCAATCCACTCACCTCAGCCTCCCAAAGGCGTGGGATTACAGGCTGAGCCACCGAGCCCGGCTCGGATTATAGGTTTGAGCCACCATACCCAGCATGCCCGTTTTCTTTTGGTGTCCTCCATTTGATCGAGATGTCCCTGAAGTCACTGACTGTATCTCGGTCCTCTTCATAACCCTAGCACAGGGACCTGGCACAGAGAAGATGCTCAGTGTTTGCTTGGATAAATGAATTAATCAATGAATAAATCAGTGATTGCTTGACTTTAAGACAGTTAGTTGTTAGCACCACAAGCTTTACACAAAGCTGCTAAAGAGGGCAGTCCCTTGATGTCCCATGCTTCTGAATGAATCTGCTATGCTCAGTAACTAGCACAGCATGTAAAGAATTGTAACTGGCTATGGTCCTTGTGGAGACATTTGGACAGAGACTAGCACTTTCACTTTGGGTGTAAACAATGACAGCTGTGAATTTTAAAACTCAATCAAAAATGATTTAGTGAATAAATCATTTTTTCAGGGAGTTCCAAGTGTTACAGATACATAATTAATGAAAAATCAAGCATTTAGTGTAAAATGAATAGGCAGAACTAGATTATCTTTCTCCTGGAGCATTTGGTCCTCCATGGGCTGAAAATGCTATCAGGGAAATTTTATAAAAATACCATCACCCATTCATTTCTACCCAAATATCCACCAAGTCATGTCTTGCTGCCAGAAGAGCCCTCTTGGCATAGGCAGATATTTTCCCAGGACATCCTGGCTCCTCCAACAAAGCCTTCTCCTGGTTCTCTGTCCCCCCTCAATTCTGTCAGCCAGCCTGGCTTCCTTTGTCTTCCCATGGCCCTTATAATACTACATCACAAATGCCTGTTTCCTACAATAGCATAACCAAACAAGAAAGACTTGGGGGTTTCAGGCACCAGCCAGTGCAGGCTATGGCTGCCAGAGGTATCCCAGGCTGCAATTCTGTCCAGATGAGAGGAGTGTTTTGGGAAGCCAGAAAGCCTCGGAGTGCTCTGCACCTTCCCAGGGCTGGTCTCTTTCCCTCCATGATGTTGCTGGATCTGTAATTCCAAATTAGAACCACAAATGGACAACCAGAGGCTGTGGAGGGAGGGTTAGGCAGCTGGGATTGCAAGGGCTATCCTGGAAGAACCGGACAAGAGGCGGCCCAGAAGCGGTGACTAGATGATCATAGGAAGCATTTCTGAATGAAAACACTGTTAGGCCAGGCTCGGTGGCTCAGTCTGTAATCCCAGCACTTTGGGAGGCCGAGGTGAGTGGATTGCCTGAGCCCGCGGGTTCGAGACCCATCTGGGCAACTTGACGAGACCTCACCTCTACAATAAATTAAAAATTAGCCGGGCGTGGTAGCGTGCGCCTGTAGTTCCGGCTACTTGGAAGGCTGAGGTGGAAGAATCACCGGAGCCCAGCAGGTAGAGGCTGCGGTGGCCGGGAGTGGCCACTGCACTCCAGTCTGGGTAACAGAGTGAAACTCCAACTCAAAAAAATAAAATAAAATAAAACACTGTTTCTGCAGCAGAGCACAGAGAAAAGGTCTGCCCCAGAAGGCCTATCCCCAAAGTGCCAACGAGCACTGGAGCACCTGTCCTTAAGGATACTCACTGGGGGTGAATCTTTGATTCTGTGACTGGAAAAAACAGGATGGGACAAACTGGCTTTGTATGAGGCTTCAGGTCCGGGCCCTCTGGTGTGTTCCATGGTGCTGGAACCTGGGGAGGGGTGAGAGGTCCCAAGACCTGGCACAAAGTCAACTTTGAGGAGGCGGCCAGGTTCTCTGCTGGAAGTCTTTCCATGCCTTTCCTCAGATCCACCCACCAGCCATAGTTGGTTTTCTTCCTGCTGAAGGGCACTCTGAGACCTGGAGGGGAGAAGTCACTCCCCTCCCTCTGGTGGTATTTGCAACCAGGCAGGAGAGTGGAGTGCGCAGTGTGCAGAACACAGGCAGGGCTGGCTGTCTCCCCAGCCTCAGCCTTTCCAGAGCACTGCTCTGTTGGTAGCTGTCAGTGACAGTCTTCTGACAAGATGATACATCACCAACATGGGTTCACTTTTAGGCAGCATATGTTTGTTTGGAGTGAAGCAAGTGAAATTTCAACAAGTTGAAAACAGTCCCTGGGGTAGTCTTGCGTGGATTGTACAACCACCTGGGTGGTCCAACTTCAAGTCTTGAATGTGGCCAGAGATAGTCCAGAATTTCCAGTGCCTCAGGTGCCTGATAGAAATAAGTGAAAATATCTCTGGAACAAAGTATCTTTATCCTAGCTCTCAGATGTTTCCTACAATTAATTTTTCCAAAACAAAACAAAGTGTAAGACAACACAGCACACTAAGAAGTCATTATAAATTAGAACTAGTTGACTAGAAACAGACTTACAAAGGCTTCAGACAACTTATTAGATACAGACAGTAAAATACTAAATTTAAAAAGAAGACAATCAGGCTGGGCATAGTAGCTCATGTCTATAATCCCAGCACTTTGGGAGGCCGAGGTGAGAGGATTGCCTGAGCCCATGGGTTCCAGACCAGCCTAGGCAATTGGTGAGCTCTCATCTCTACAATAAATCAAAAAATTAGCCGGGCATGGTAGCGCATGCCTGTAGTTCCAGCTACTTGGAAGGCTGAGGCGGAAGGATTGTCTGAGCCCAGCAGGTCGAGGCTGCGGTGGCCGGGAGCGTGCCACTGCCCTCCAGGCTGGGTGACAGAGTGAGACTCCTACTCAAAAAAAAAAAGACAATCTCTTTTTTTTTCCATCTTTAATTTTTTAGAGGTGGGGTCTTCCTCTGTCATTCAGGCTAGAGTGCAGTGTGGCAGGATCATAGCTCACTGCAGCCTCAAATTCCTGGACTCAAGCAATCTTCACACCTCAGGCTCCTAAATAGTTGGGATTACAGGTGCACACCACCATGACTAGTTAATTTTTTTTATTGTTCACAGAGATAGAATCTTGCTATGTTGCCCGGTTTGATCTCAAACTGTTGGCCTCAAGCAAATCTCCTGCCTTGGCCTCCCAAAAGGTTGGGATTACAGGTTTGAGCCACCACACCTGACTCATTTTTTTCAACATTTTACTGAAACCAGACACAGTGGTAATACCTTGTCTCTACAGTAAACCAAAAAATTAGCTGGGTGTGGTGGCTCACGCCTGTAGTTCCAGCTACTTGGAAGGCTAAGGCAGAAGGATCACCTGAACCCAGCAAGTCGAGGCTTGTGGTGGCCATGAGCGTGCCACTGCACTCCAGTCTGGGCAACACAGTGAGACTCCAACTCAAAAAAACCCAAAAAACTTACTGAAGGTCCTAAGCAGAAGAGTAAATCAAGAAAAAGGAATAAGAACTGGAAAAGAAGAAACAAAATCATTGTTTTCAGATTATATCTTTGTGAACATAGAAAATCCACAATAGCTACATATAAACTATTAAAATTAATAAGAGTCAGGTTTGGTGGCTCACACCTGTAATCCTAGCACTTTAGGAGCTGGGAGGATTGCTTGAGCCCAGGGGTTCAAGACCAGCCTAGGTAATATAGTAAGACCTCGTCTCTAGAAAAAATCAAAATAAAAAAAATTATCAGGGCGTGGTGGTTCATGCCTGTGGCTCCAGCTACCTGGGAGGTGAAGGCAAGAGAATTGCTTGAGCCCAGGAGTTGGAGGCTGTGGTAAGCTGTTGACTGTGCCACTGTGATGCCAGGTGGGGTATGGTGTATTACTCCATGGGTTCTTGGCTTCGCTACAGAAAATAAAATTGTATTACAAAGAAAAAAGACAGTCAGGCTCGGTAGCTCAGCCTATAATCCTGCGCCTTGGGAGGCTGAGGTGAGTGGATTGCCTGAGCCCGCAGGTTCGGGACCCGCCTGGGC
>NW_007253826.1:530623-534818 GCF_000164805.1 Carlito syrichta | reverse complement strand
GTCTGGGTGACAGAGTGAGACTCCAACTCAAAAAAAAAAAAAAAGACAAGCTGAAGGGAGCACATGGGTGCCTTAAGAGGAAGGGCACCCCAACAAGTTGTTAACTGAGTGTTTTGTATATTATCTTTTTATTTATTTATTTGTTTTTTAATTGGAATCTTACTCTGTTGCCCAGGCTGGAGTTCAGTGGCATGCTCATGGCCACCACAGCCTCAAACTACTGGGCTCAAGTGATCCTTTCATCTCAACCTTCCAAGTACCTGGAACCACAGACATGTGCCACCATGCCTGGCTAATTTTTATTTATTTATCGTAGAGATGAGGTCTCGCCATGTTGCTCAGGCTGGTCTCGAACCCCTGAGCTCAGGCAGTCATCTCGCCTCAGCCTCCCAAATTGCTGGGATTACAGGCTTGAGCCACTGTGTCTGGTGTGTATATTTTCTTAGAGATGATTAAGCAACCCACTTCTTAAATTAAGATTTGTGTGCTATGTTGTAGATTACAACCTGTTGATCACAAGTTTGTTTGGTTTTGAGTCGGAGTCTCACTCTGTCACCCAGGTTGGAGTGCAATGGCAGGCTCATGGCCACCACAATCTCGACCTGCTAGGCTCAGGTGATCCTTCCACCTCAGCCTTCCAAGTAGCCGAAACTACTGGTGCACACCATTATACCCAGCTAATTTTTTGATTTATGATAGAGATGATGTCTTGCCAAGTTGCCCAGGCTGGTCTCAAACCCCTGGGCTCAGGCAATCCTCTCGCCTCCACCTCCCAAAGTGCTGGGATTACAGGTGTTAGCCACAGCGCCCGGCCAAGTTTCTATTCTTTTTTTTTTTTTTTCCAGTTGAAGTCTCACTCCATTGCTCAGGCTAGAGTGCAGTGGCACACTCACAGCCGCACCAGTGTCAACCTACTGGGCTCTGGTAATCCTTCTGCCTCAACCTTCCAAGTAGCCAGAACTACAGGCCCGCACTACCACGCCCGGCTAATTTTTTTATTTATTATAGAGATGAGGTCTCGCCAAGTTTCCCATGCTGGTCCAAGTTTCTATTCTTGTCTACTTCTGAGCTTATTTACATCCTGTGAAAATCTTGAGATACTGGTAAAAATTATTGTTTTACTACTTCAATTCAGTTTCTTCCTGAAAACACCCTCCCCCAGTACCTCGGATACCTGGTTCAGTGCAGACTTTGTTCTAGAGAGTTATGTCCTGATAAGGCAGTGCCCAGCTGGATGCCCGATCACTGGTATTTTTAATCACCTAAGCTATTCCTGCCTGCAAGAATCTCATCTATCTCTATCCTACCTACCCTGCCTCAACTGCACTCCAGCCTGAAGGACAGAGTAAGACTCCAACTCAAAAAGAAAGAGAAAAGAAAACACATATGCCCAAGTACTAAAACAAAACAAAATATTATCATCACACTGGTACAGTGACTCACACCTATAATTCCCACACTTTGGGAGGTTGAGGTGAGATTATTACCTGAGTCTGCAGGTTTAAAAATAGCCTGGGCAACTCAGTGAAACTTCATCCCTTAAACTGAAAAAAAAAAAAAAGCCCAAGAGCTTACACTGATGAGTGTAATGAGTGCAATGGCAGGCTCATGGCCCCACAACCTTGACCTGCTAGGCGCAGGTGATCTTCCCCCCTCAACCCTCCTAGTAGCTGGAAGTACAGGTACACACCATTGTACCACATTAATTTCTCCATTTATGGTAGAGATGAGGTTTTTTGTGCTTTTTCTCATAGGTCTACACATCTGCTTTTGCTACCCAAGATGCTTAGCCCTGCACATGCAAGACATCAAAAAATTTGGCTACTGGCTCACAACTATTTCACTCCATGGAAATCTTTAGTTAAAGGCAAAAGACTTATTTGTTCTGAAGAGAAATCAGAGCATGCTCAGTGAGACTGAGAGTGAAAGTAAGAGTGTGAGTGTGTGTGTGTGTGTGTGTGTCTGTATGTATGTGAGAGAGAGAGAAAGAGTGTGAATGTGAGTGTGTGTGTCTGTCTGCCTCCCCAGATACTGGCTGGTTCCCTCACACTTGAGGTGCCTTTGGACTTGCTCAGGAAAGGTTTTCTTCCACTATAGAGAACTGTCCTAAACATGTTCTTACTAACTAAAGTCTCTTGACAAAGAAATAAAAGTTAATTGTCATTATTCAAACAGATAATCCTAGTACTAGTTCTATAGTGCATTCTGGGATGCAAATGAGCTAAGCAGGGGACCATGAACTTTCCCTAAATCCTGTCTCCTGGAAATAAACTGAGAGAGGTGAGCTCTGGCCTCCTGAGCTGGGGGAGCACGTGTCCAAGTCCTGTCTTCCCTGGAGCAAGCATACGTGTTCAGAGTAGCATTTCCCCTGCCGTACCGTGGCCTTGCCATCTCCCCCCATCTCCTCCTCTCCTCCAGCTCTGCCTCTTTATGGTCCCTTTCTCTTTACAAAAATATCCTGTCCTCTCCCATCTTCCCAGATACTCCCACAGCCCCCTACTGACAACTTTCTAGCACGAGCACTTGCCACCATTTGTCACTTGCAGCTCGTGCAAGCTTAAGGAGCTGGTTGAATGAAGGAATTCACCCTTGGATCCTTACCATCTAGAGCAGCCCCGCACAGTAAATGTTCAAAGGCAGGTGTGCAAGAGACTAAGTGAATGCTGGACTGAAAGAATCACTGGAAAGTGGCCACAGAAGAGGTCTGCGGGAAATACCCTCAATCAGTTCCAGTCCCCACTCGCTTCCTAACCAAATCTGTGCCTCCTTTTGTTTCCACCACTTCTGAGCTGTGTACCTTAGGCAAAGCACTTTACCCCTCTAGGCCTCATTTCTGCACATGTAAAACAGGGGTTATCATGTGGTTAAAGAGCGCTTCGCCCATACTGCGTGGAAAGCCCTGCGCACAGCACCTCCGCCAAGGACTGCTACCGAGTAGTCAGGAAAGGGGGTGTCTCTAAACTGCTCCTGACTTGCCTCCCCCATTCTCATCTCTTGCCAACCCTCCCCCCACTACTTGCTGTGTCTTCCTCTCACCCCTTGCCTTTCTCCATCCTGACTCCATTTAAAGACCCAGCCCTAGGTGAGACCTCATCTCTACAATAAATCAAAAACTAGCGGGACGTGGTAGCGCGTGCCTGTAGTTCCAGCTACTTGGAAGGCTGAGGCGGAAGGATCGCCGGAGCCTAGCGGGTCGAGGCTGCGGTGGCCGGGAGCAGCCACTGCACTCCAGTCTGGGTGACAGAGTGAGACTCCAACTCAAAAAAAAAAAAAAAAAAAAGACCCAGCCCTAGCTGAGCACTGTGGCTCACGCCTGTAATCCCAGTACTTTGGGAAGCAGAGGTGAGAGGATTGATTGAGCTCAGGGGTTTGAGACTAGCCTGGGCAACTTGGTGAAACCTCATTTCTACAATAAATTGTTTTTAAAAAATTAGCCGAGTGTGGTGGTGAGGACCTGTAGCCCCACTACTTGGAAGACTGAGGCAGAAGGCTCACCTGAGCCCAGCAGGTTGAGGCTGCGGTGGCCGTGAGCATTCCACTGCACTCCAGCCTGGGTGACAGAGTGAGACTCAGACTAAGAAACAAAGCAAAACAAAAAGATGCAGCCCTTTCCTCCTTCATGAAACCTGGATTCCTCCAAGCGAAGGCGGCTGGCCTCTCAGCCTCCAGCTCTGTCACCCGTAGGCCGCCTTGATGGGCGAGCTCACCATCCAACCTCTCCTCCTTCCCCTGTAGCCCCCTTCTCCTCAATAACCCAGACGCCCCGCCCCCAGCCCCCTGCCTTGCACAGAGCTGGGCAGTAAAAGGTGCTAGGAGAGTCGGCCTGAGGACAGGGTGCGGGGAAGCTCTGGGATCACGAGGGTCTTCGCGCCAGAGTGGGGCTGTGGCCTCAGGCCTCTGCCCTTCCCCAGCCATCGAACTCATCAAGGACCTGGTCAACTACGACGTGCGCGTGTCGCTGCTCAAGGGCCTCGTGGCGCTACTGATACCGTCCGTCAAGGAGACCTCCAGACTGCAGGCCAAGATCCTCAACGGTGGGGAACCGCTCCGACGGGGCCACCTGGGCTGGGGGTGGGGGGTGCTCCTGCCTCATGGCCGCTCCCCTCGCAGACTCCTCTGTCCTCCCGCTCACCGCCCCCCTGCCCGTGTTCTTGCAGCAGGCCGCGGCCGCCAAGGCCATCGGGTAAGCGGGCAC